>NC_056733.1:992436134-992491815 GCF_019279795.1 Protopterus annectens | reverse complement strand
TCTAAAGGTTAGAACAAAATGGGAAATAAGTGCACAAAAAGATCCCAACCTCCATACGTTAACTGAAGACGCGAAATATATGCAATCACAACGTGCCGATAATGCTAAATACTACTCAAAATGGCTTAATAAGTATGAATTTGATGGTAAATTAGAAAAATCCTTGCTTGTTAAACTTGTCAAACAGCTTAAAACTGATTTTAGAGGTCGGGTAAAGAAGCAACATAAACTAGGAATTCCTCAGGCACACAGGTGGACTGAGGAAGCAAACCGTAGGGAACAAAAGAGTAATAATTCAAAAGCAATGTTTTTAGATAAAGAGGACAATAACTTAGTAATAGCATCAGCCCCTTCACCTCCCTTATCAGAATATGAGGCAAGTGAACAAGTTAGTCCACCCCTGTGATATCCTGCTATCACTGTAAGTAAAGACACTACAAAAGCAACGCCATTTGTTAAAGATCCCATCGAGACCAGGTCTCAAACACGGGCAGGAAACTCAAAAGGGGACATTGAGTTATATCAAATGGGTAGAAATTCACAATATGGGAGTGAAGAAGAAATATGCCCACTCATAGAAGTACCTAATCTTCAGGCAGGACAAGAATGACAGGACCCAACTCTCCTAGTGTACAGACTGTGGACACCAGAAAATATCCGGAAAGCCACTGAGGGAATTCCCCATCCAAAAGTTAATTTTAGAAAACTCTTAGAAGACTTACAAGGCATGAGGTTAAGTTATAACCTAAACGGAGACGAAGTATAAAAAGTAGTAAGACAAAACATGGGACCAGATTGGCACATAATCAGTGGCAACTGGAATCCCCGTGATGCAGAACACAAACCACTCCCACATAGCAGCGCAGAGCTAGAGAACAAAGTGAAAGGTCTTACAGACAGAATCTCTGAGAAATGGAAGCCTAGGGCAGACTGGACTTGCATTAATCAATGCATCCAACAAGAAGGTGAAACTGTTGACAGATATTATGCTAGATTATTAGAGTGTTTTAATAACCATTGTGGAATGCAGGTTTCTGAAGACCAGACACATGATTCCCCATATGAGCAGCAGTTAAAGAATGCATTTTTAAAAGGCAGTATTGCACCCATAAGCAGCTTTATCACAAAGCACATGGTAGATCATCGTACAAGCAGATTACAATCATTGCTTGAATATGCTAGGCATGACGAAAGGCATTTTAATAGCAAAAAAAAAAAAAAAAAAGAAAGCCAAAGTATTTTCTCTAGAAAATGGAGCAGACGTTTATGTAGTACAGACCGGGAAAAAGGGCAAGAAAAATGCCCAGGGAAACAAACAATCTGATCAACGAACAGAGGACTTTGAGGGATGAAAGAAAAGGGGGGAGTGCTTTAAATGTGGTAAAAAGGAACACTTGGCAAGGGATTGCAAATAAAACAAGAATGCAACTATGGAAGATAACATTGAACATTGAATCAATACTTAACCAAACCTCTTCCTATGGGGAGAGGTTACAACAAATCAAGATGCGGAAATTGCAACGTGACTATTTTGATTTTACAAATGGTCTAGTTTTCGTCTGGCCCAGGAATAGAAACACTAGAGACAATGAATCAGTACCTTTAGTTAATACTGATATACGAGATACACATGCTGGCCAACCTGATATTTCTTCTTTAATTGTGGCAGCCACTACACCGGGTGTACCGGTGTTATCAACAGGGGTTCCTTCCTCACTCACAGCAGAAACTGATAATACGCCACCACCCAATCAGCTGGCCCTTCAACGCTCCAATACACAAAATCTGGGAGCTAAACCGAAGATAGCTCAGAGCAACATAGAGCATTTTTTACCACTTCCTGTACATCAACAGCGTGCCATGAGGGGCAGGTCCGACAGCAGAGGGAGAGCGAAGAGAAAGTATTCGGGGGAACAACAGGACCGGAGAGGGAGGTTGAGAGATGGAGCAGTTTAATAGTCAATCTTTCCAAATATACATTGACATCAACGGACCATGATTTATTGAATCATGGTCTTAATTACATTCCAGCTCAGGTTAGTAACTTAGCTGAAGTTCTTACAGACTTGAGACTTTTTGTTCGCAACATTTCGTTAAAGCTATTTTTCAATAAGAGAAGCAGCGTTGATGGGTTAGACAATAATGATCTGAACACCTGTTTCAAAAAGAAGAGTGTGTTCACGCCCATACCACCGCCCGTTGCTGAATGTTTCCTGAAGATCTGTGAAGGAGATTTCTACAAATATTTTTATGACTATAAACATAGTGCTTTGTTTTTTAATACTTATACTAAAGAATGGGATAGTATTTATTCCCTGAAACGAGCACGTGAGTTAGTAGTGAAACCTGCTGATAAAGGAGGAGCTATAGTTCTGCTGGATACTGATGTTTATATCAAAGCCATGTTAGAATTATTAGGTGAAGCAGCCACTTATAAACCAATAAGTCATACAGAGTTTGAGAAAATTATTTATATTGTACATCAAGAATTATATGATTATATGATGTGCAGACAGATTGATTATGAGTTATATCAATACTTTTTTGTTGAGAAACCTAGAATACCCTATATTAAAGGCTTGCCCAAAATACATAAAGGTCTCTACCCACCTCCCATGAGACCCATAGTTGTAGGCCAGGGCTAGGTTACTGAGACATTATCTGTATATTTAGAGAAGAAACTCAGACCCTTGGTCTCTGACACTGGCTCAATTTTGAAAGACACCTATGAACTTCTAGAAAGCTTGAATAAGTATCCCAAAGAGTTAACAAATGAAGTAATTTTTGTGACTTTGGATGTGAAAAATCTATTCACTTCCATACCGAATGCATTTGGTTTAGAAGCACTGAGGAGTGTGATTAATAAGAGTCAGAAGTTTAACACAAATGAAGAAACCTTATTATGTGCGATTATGGAGCTCATACTAACACATAATGTATTCAAGTTTAGAGATCAGCTATATTTGCAGCAGTGGGGGGTAGCCATGGGCACCCCCTGCGCCAATACATACGCAAATTTAGTAATGTTATATTGGGAGCAAGCTTTTCTTTTTACTCATGACAATTTTAAGAAGATCAGTCTGTATAAAAGGTTTGTGGATGATGTTCTCTTATTTTGGCATGGGGACATAGATGAACTTTTGTCCTTCATGCAGTATTTAGAATCAACCACAGATTTTTTAAAATTCACAGTGAGTTTTTCATCATCCAGTATAGATTTTTTGGATGTAACCATATATAGAGGATTACAACACAACATCGAAACCACTGTTTTTAGGAAGGAGTGTTGGAGGAATACTTTACTAGAATTTAATAGTATGCATCCAAGATTTGTATTTGACAGTACAGTAAAAGTCAGTTCATCAGAATAAGAAGACTGTGCCAAACGGATGATGAACTTTACAAACAGGGTAATTTTCTACAAGAATGCTTCATTGAGAGGGGTTATGATGCAGCAAAAATACAGGCTATTAAAGATAATGTTCTGTATGATAGGAAGACATCAAGCAGAGATGTCAGAACCCATAAACATTCCAAATATATAAGGAAGACTTTTGACAATTCTAAGGCAAGGGTTAATTTGAGATATACTAGTGACATCAAACACATTAAAGATATTATTTTTAAGAATTGGCATATCCTTTTAACTGATCAACGAATAGCAGAGGTAGTAGACACCACACCTTCTTTTACCTTTCGCAACAGTAAAAACCTTAGTAGGTTATTATGTATTGAACCAAGCAAACCCACAAGACCTAGTAATCATAAAGGTAAGAATTTAGGTACGTTTCCTTGTAAGAAATGCAGCATATGCAGTTCAATTACCTATGATCAACTGTTTGAACACCCTACATTAACTTATAGGTTCGAACCACACTTTACAGCTACATGTGATGACAGGAATTTAATATATCTGGCTACTTGCCAAACATGCTGTGCATTCTATGTTGGAATGACCACCAGGACCCTAAAAGAAAGGATACAGGAACATGTCAATGATATTAAAAAATGTGACATTAAAAATGCCCTAGCGAAACACACTATGGTTAATTCAGGACACTCTTTTGTGTTTAGAGTCTTACAGATAGTCACACCCAATGGGAGAGAGGGGGATATTTTTAATGATTTAGAACAAGTTGAACTCTCCTGGATCTTTAAGCTTAAGGCCCAATATGAGCCAGGATTAAACCAGTATGTGAGTGTAAGGGCTCCACTAAAAGCACGTAGTGCCAAGTAAGAGTGTCCCGTAGCCAGAAGGGCAACATGATCCTTCTTTATGGAGGTTTTAAAATAAAATAAAATAATAACAGGAATATGCAGTAGCTTAGTTTACCTAGGGTTAGTAAGTCAGGATTTTTTCGTTGCTTGTTTTGTTTGATTCCACCGTTACTATATGCTGCTATGGGAGTATGTTTACACTTACATTTTTAGTATAATTTGAATGGTTTGTTAACCATACACCTAGATCTAGATAGTATAGATTCATATAAATTTTAATAGATCAGATAGCTGTACAACATAGACATATATATGGGTTTGTTTGATGTTTAATTGAATTTTATTTTTATTTTTATTTTATCATTATTATCTTTAGTTGTTCGTTGTTGTATATTTATGTCCTTCTGATCTTTACATTCAACACATAGCTTATTGCATAATTTATTTATCCTTTTATTATCAGGTTTTGTGGTAGAAGGATCAATTATTGTTGTTATTGCTGATTTTATAAGTTCTACACTGTTGACTTGATTATTTATATATAGTTTTACATGCTTCACTAGGATTTCTGAGTGAAGCCCCCACTCTGATAGTTAACCTCACAGCAGTTTTCCAATATTTTAGTAAATCCCTTATACATGTTCAAGTTTAAACTCACAAAGCATAAGCATACACATGCTTTGTCTTGACACAACGTGCTTACACTAGCTTTAGATTTGAGACGATGCTCCATGTTTATATGCGTTGGCATATATCCTCAAATTTTGAGTTTTGGAATTCCACACCAGTCAGTACCTATGGGTAGTTGTTGGCATGTATCATTAATTATGTTTAAGTATGTTGTGTATATTTTATTATTATATATTTTTCATACATAGACTGACTTGTTATTATTTTATGCTCAGGATTCAATGGAGATATGCATTTTCTATGAGCGTTAACAAGCGGTTTTGATGAAATGAAATGTTTTTTAGCACATATGCATTTTTATGCTGATGATTTGAATAAGCAATATGGTTTGTTTGCAAATATTAAATCACTCTTAAAGAGAGTTCAAATAAGCTTATTTATATAACTTTTTTATGATGTCCACACATTTTATATTTATTCATGATGTTTCATGGTATATGACAGCAGTCTTCAGTTCATTTTCTTTTCTCTTCTGTTTTAATGTTTGCCTCTAGAGGACAGGTGTAAGCGCTTCTTTTCCGGATGAGATATAGTGTTCCGGTGATTTAAAGAAGTATTTTCATCGGATCTATAAATATAGTTTGTTTATCGGACAGAGAGAGAATAGCTATAGCATTGAATCAGACCTGATCTTTTATGTACATACTTTTTTATGCATATACATTTCTATTTTTTTGACACATTATTATGTCGTGATGCGTTTTTTTGGTTCTTGCCAACTTAGCGATGTTCATGATGAGGACATCTCAAAAATATATGCTTATGGTTTTAAAATTAAATTATACTATATTCAGTTTAGTTCTGGATCACACTAACTACAAGGTTTTTATAATTATAGTTAAGAACTTTTTGAGGGATTCCTTTCAGATGGTTGATGCCTTCTTTGATGGTTTAAAACATGTTTATGTAAGAGTCCTTCATGCAGAAACTCTTTAGAATAAGAACTTTTTTGTAGGAACTTTTTCATGTAGAAACTGTTTCATGCAGAAACTTTTTTAAGTAATAATCTTGTTTTGCAAAAACTTTTTGATGCAGAAAACTTTTATGCAAAAATCTTATTATGCAAAGTTCTTTTTATGTAAACTTTTTACGCGATATTTTGCACAGACTCGCTGAGCAGAAGGTATAGCATTATACCATGTGGAGTTTGAGCTCCGCTCCTGTTGTCATGGTTTTAAGTGTTTTAGATGGTTTTCCTTAGTTTATTGGTTTATGAGTTAATTGATTGAATGTGTTTAATTAAAGATAATTCATCTAATGTGTGTATATAAGCACTGAATACTAGAATGTTTGTGTCAAGGATCTGAAGAAGCGTGTTTGATACATGTGAAAGCGCTTATCCGAATAAATATACATTTTTCCATTTATTGTGGTGGTCGGACTCCAGTTTGTCATCTCATTCATAAGGAGGGTAAAAACTGATTATATGGTAGTCAGGAATCACTAGAAGTTATGGATAGTGAAAAAAATGAAATATTGAATTTGGCTTTATTGAGCTTAGAGCTCTATTTAGCCGACACAAAACCAGACGTCACACTCCTGGTAGAAGGGAGGGAAGTCACATTTTTGTGTGACTCGGGGGCCTCACGGACCGTGATACATCCCTCCAAACTGCCAAAGAACTCAGAGTCATCTGATTACATATTAGTGAAAGCAGCTAATGGACAGCTGTATCGGAAGCCCCTCTCCCTTAACATCGCATTAACTGATCCTGTTTCAGGATTAACCCAGAAAAGCAAAATTGTTGTTTCTGCAAAATGCCCAGTAAACCTCTTGGGCAGAGACCTTATGCAGCTATTTGGTATAGCAGTAGTTCCGACTATGCAGTGTATGGAAGCACAGCGACAAATTGCTACTTTTGCAGTGCAATCGGAGGGTGAAACATTTTATTGGTACAGTCAGGACTTGGTTATGACTGGTCCAGGGGCAGTAACCGAAGAGCTGATGAATGCAGCCATCAGCAAGTTCCCTTCCCTTGGCATTAATAAACAACATTTGTTGTACTGTACTCTGTATTATTGTAGCACACCAGGACCTGACAAGGAATATGAGCAAGAGTTGTTTAGAAACCGTGCAAACAGATTAGTATTACGTAATCTGTACTGGGACATAAAAGGGAACAGTGCAGTTAGCTGTTCATTGCCCCAGGAATTCTTTGCACTTTACAAATCTAATCGATTACCACATGTTAGCTTGACTAAGGACAAAAATGCAAAATGGGTAGACTTAGGAAAAAAAGTCACGAGATGGGAAAAACAGACAGAGGTAGAACTGTCAGAACAGGGAGTACAAAAGCAGAAGTTAAATTGGATAACACAGACACACCCAGCTGTACACTTGCAGTCTAGCGAGGACAGCTGATTAGCACTCTTATTAAAAAAGGAAGAAGATTCCTTACAAAGCACACCAGAAACTCTCTGGTCAACAGGCAAATCAGATGTAGGACTTATTCATACAGCAGGACCAGTTACTATCACGCCAAAGTCAGCATTTAGACCACAAAAGAGACAGTATCCCTTGAGAAAAGATGCAGAAGTAGAAATCAAATCTATAATAGCAGCTTTACTTAAGGAAGAAGTACTGGTGGAATCTCCTGATTCACCATGTAACACACCCTTATTTCCTGTTAGGAAAGCAAATGGAAAATGGCGTATGGTCCAAGATTTACAAGCTGAAAATGATGCAGTAATACCAAGAGCATCTACAGTGCCAAATCCACACACCCTGCTAAATGATTTAAAACCTCAATGGAAACATTTTTCTGTGGTAGATATCAGCAATGCGTTCTTTTCTATACCAATACACCCTGACAGCCAACACTGGTTTGCATTCACATTTCAGGGGAAAAGATACACATATGCGCAACTACCACAGGGATATTGTGAAAGTCCGACAATATTCTCACAAGAGATGACAAGCAACTTGGCGGGATTTACCCCACTGAGAGGCAGTTAGATTTTACTTTATGTTAATGACATCCTGCTGGCAGCCCCCACCCAGCAAGATTGCAAAAAAGATACCGTAGAATTATTACAATTTTTAGCCACTCAAGAACATAAAGTAAATAAAAATAAATTACAGCTTTGGAGAAAGCAAGTTAAATACCTAGGATATATAATATCCAAAGAGAGCAAAACATTAGATAAAGACAAAAAAGTAGCAATTCTTCAAGCACCAAAACCTACTACCAAGAAGGAAGTAATGTACTTCCTGGGTACGACCAATTTTTTGTCGGAGCTGGATTCCAAACTATGCCTTGGAATCTACACCTCTGACTAACTTAATATACAAGAAGCCTATGGCAGCACAAGATTTATTACAATGGACACCAGAAGCAGAATCTGCTTTCTGCAAACTAAAACAGTTAATAGCATCCTCATTAGTTTTAGGATTACCAAACTATCATAAACGATTTTTCCAAACAGTAGATTGTAAGCAAGGTTATATGACATCAGTGTTAACACAACAGCATGGGAACAAGAAACGCCCCATTGCTTATATTCATCACAACTGGACCCAGTGGCACGGTCTTTATCCCACTGTGTACAAGCAGTAGTTGCAGCTGCAATGGCAGTGCAGGCTTCGGCCTCAGTAGTGTTGTTCCACCCTCTCACATTGAGAGTGCCTCATGCAGTCGCGATTATTTTACTGCAAGAAAAAGTAGCATATATTTCTCCTGCTAGGCATCTTTCCTGTATGACTATATTGTTGAGCCATCCTCATATGACAATTGAATGATGCATGACTTTGAATCCGTCTACCTTGCTTCCAACTCCTGCAGATGGCACACCGCACAGCTACCTGCAAGAGATTGAGCAAAAGACACTGCCTAGAAAAGATCTTATGGAGGTTCCCTTGAATAATGCCGAGGTAACATACTACGTGGACGGCTCATGCAAAAGGGGTCCCACAGGACAGAACCTAGTAGAATATGCAGTATTTTCTGATACTGAGATTATAGAAGCAAAATCTTTACCACACAATTTATCTGCACAGGCAGCAAAACTGATTGCCTTGACATGGGCATGTACCTTAGCAAAGGGCAAATGTGTGAACATTTTTACTGATAGCCAGTACGCTTTTTCTACTGTACATGTTTTTTCACAACAGTGGAAAAATCAAGGAATAATAACATCTACTGGCAAACCAATCAATCATGCACAGTTTATTTTAAATCTTTTAGAATCTATTCAGTTACATCAGAAAGTAGCTATTTGTAAATGCATAGCTCATACCAAGCAAGAGAATAAAATTTCAAAAGGTAATGCGAGAGCCAATACAGCTGCAAAGCAGGCAGCTCCAGCTTCAGAAGTATTTCTTTTAAATGAGAAATTACAATCTTCTGAAATTTTAGACTTAAAAATGTTAAAAACAATGCAGACACTTACTACGCAAGTTAAGAAACAGAGATGGATAAAACGAGAAGCAATTCTCGAGAAAGGGCTGTACATCTCCAAAGAGGGAAAACCGATATTGCCAACTAACTTGTTTAGATATGCAGCTTTGTTGAGCCATGGGCAATGCCATGTCTCAACAGGGGGGATGGTACAGTTAGTGAACTGGGTGTTCACAACATATGGATTCATAAACTACACTAAAAATTTTTGTTCGTCATGTCACGTTTGTAATAAACATCATGCACAAGGGGCGTTAAAGCCCAAGCAAGGGAGTTTCCCTACACCACCGTATCCGTTCCATACTATCTGTATGGATTTCATAGAACTGAACAAATGCAAAAATAAGAAGTATTGTCTTGTCATTGTAGATATGTTTTCCAAATGGGTGGAAGCTTTTCCGACCAAAAATCCAGACAAAGCTACTGTTGCGAAAACCCTTGTTAAAGAAATCATTCCTAGATTTGGCATACAGGAAAGGATCTACAGTGACAATGGCACACATATTGTAAACCAAACCATACAACAGCTGAGCAGGTATTTTGGAATTTCTTTAAAAAAATCATTGTGCGTATCACCCTCAATCTGCAGGATTGGTAGAGAGACACAATGGAACATTGAAAAATAAGTTAAGGAAGCTTATAGAGGAAACACATAGAAATTGGGTGTACTGTCTGCCCCTGGCACTGTTGAGCATGGGAACTGTTTTGAAAGCAAAAGGATTGACTCCTTTTGAGAAGTTATTTGGATGAGCATATTATATACCTCAGTGGAAACCTCTCATGCCCACAGACCAGGAAGCCGACTGTACACTTGCAGAGTATATGCAGAAGTTATTGAATTCTAAACATTTGCTGCAGTTAAATTCTGTTTCAGATAAAGAACAAACCAGACCATCGGAAGCAGCAGTAGTCCCAGGCCCGTGGGACTGGGTGAAGGTCATCAAAAAGAAAAACTGGACGACACCAAAGTGGGAAGGCCCATTCCAAATGCTACTGTCAACACCCACCGCAGTCAAGATTGCAGAGCGATCATCTTGAATTCACCTGACACACTGCAAACTGGTGAAAAACTTTGAACTGGACAAAAATCTTGTTACTGTTACACAACAAGAATAAAAAATGACAAAATCCAGAGCAAACAGGAATGCAGAACAACCACAGAAGTATTGCATGATCATCCTGTTAACTATACTGGTGACACTAATCTTTTTGGTGTGGCCTGTCCTTTTTCCAGCCACACAAGCTGAACTGAATAAACGTGATGCGTTACTCATAGACTGGCACCCGAACTTTAACACTTACCAAGCAATTAAATATGTGTATGCTAAGACTTTTAATGTTTTGAATTGCTGAATCTGTACATCTTTACCGACAGCATATGGGGGAATATTAATGACTGCAGTCCCCCTAGGGGTCAATGAGACCTGGAAAAACTTAATTTATGACACCACAACCGTTAAATCACAAGATAAAATAGCATTGCACTTGTCTGTTCCACAGAAGGGAAATATGTGTTTCTACAAAAATGATACTGTTCAGGTGGGTTGGAGCAATTGCATTGTGACGGTTCCTTACAAATGTTACACTAAAGCAAATAATGCAGGTTCTTATTGTAATACAAACTATGATTTATTTTTTGAATCGATGCATAAAACAATTAATGAAGTACAACATAATGATGTTCTTTTTAAGCAGCTGTCTATAATTGATAGGAAAATGTTTCATGCAGGGCAAGTATATATTAATAGCAAGGTTACTACTAAGGTAGAGGATTGTTATTTTGTGTGTGGGAAAAAGGCATACAAATGGTTACCTGAGAATTGGTCCGGCAGTTGTTTTTTGTGTTACCTGGTTCCGGCCATACGGCACACTGCAGTTTTGCCTCGAGGTAGAATTCAAAATGCACGAGAGGTCACCAAGAAACCTGTCAAGAAACCTGAGAATCCAGTGGGACAAATCGAAGCAGGCTGGAAAAAACATCATTCCATGGGCAATAAACTGACACATATGGACTTGAGTGATACTGTTATATCGTGGGCAGACATATTACCAGCATATGGAGCAGTAAAATCGATTTGGTAGCTGAAAAAACTGTCTAAACTCCTCAAAGTAATCAGCAATGCAACTTTTTCCACTCTCAAATTAGTAACTGATGAACTGAATGCTATGAGAACTGTGTTGCTTCAAAACCACATAGCTCTTGACTTCACCCTAGCGGCGAGAGGTGGTGCGTGTGCTTTAATCCAAGAAGAGTGCTGTTCGTACATTCCTGACAACCAGCACAAAATAGACAACCATCTTGAGGTGATTCAGCAAGTGTCGGCCATGACCAAACCAGGCCCAAACCCACTGACGGACTTTTTCCAGAAATGGTTTGGGGGGTAGGGTACCTTCCTAATGAACATCTTGATTGGCATTTGTGTAGGTATGCTCCTGTTGGAAGTATGTGTTTGTTGTGGCAACCCCTGCATGAAAAAATTGATCAAAAATTTTATAGATATGTTGGTTTCTGAAACCCTGTATCAAAGTACTGAGTTTGAAGAACTGTTATAGACTGAAATGCTTTCATAAGTTAAACTGAATGACTCTCTTAACTGCAAATCCTGAATGGAAGAGGTTAGAAGAAGAATCAAACTGTTTATGCTTTTAAAAGTAAAATAAAAGTATTAATAGGGGGGAGATGTTAGAAAAATATGTATTAATGTGTATATTGGTGCTTTTAAAAGCCCAAAAGGGTTAACACATTTATTCTATTTCATATTGCATAAATCCATATAAACTGCAAATGCTTTCGAACCATGCTTTCTGACCTTGCATTTTGTTAGCACAGCTAAAATCTTGTTTATGCTTTTGGAAATTTACTGAGAAGCAGATGATTTTCTGCTGGGTTAGGAGAATAATGAATAGAACAATACTGCTTTCTATAATTTTATTAAACTTAGACAATTAGCCCTGTCTGTGCTATGAGAACATACACAGCTGCAGGAAGGAGAGATAAGTAGAACAAAGACTGCTTGAAGAATATGAACTATAATCTGTGTTTGCTTTGTGCTTGAATTAGCAGAGTACCTTGAAATGTAACACAGCACTGTAAAAATAATTGTAACAAGTTAGTGGTCTTCGAGGCCATGCTATCTTTCAAAAAAGTTTCTCACCAATCTAGAAATGTAATGTAATGTCAGCAGAAAATATTGAACAACATCAGCTGTGAAAAACAATATTGTAGGCTTGTATTTGATTACTTCAGCTTTAGAAGGCAATGTCTTGTAAAACAGTATAAAAATGGCTTCACTTCCTGTTACTAATCAGACAAACTCTGTATTTTTGCATGCATGTTTTTGTCTCCTTGATGCAAGAATTAAAGTGCCTTAACCTGATCCTTACGTGTATTGGTCTTTGAAGTTTTTTCCTTTGACAGATTGGTCCTTCGGAATGGAAACCTTCACTTCACCTCAGATCAGATAGGCCATTTGGCTTGAAACTGTACAGGGAAGAAACCACATCAGTTCTTCTTATCTGAAAAGACCTCCGACTGAATTGTCATACAAAAGAGGCCAGCCACTTTCTGATCTGTGACTGAAGGACGGGTTTACCTCGAACCAGGTGATCAATCACAGAGGCTCAGGTAAGGTGAATTTACCTTCTCTTTTTCTGTTTTAGATCAGGGACTTAATTAGCATTGTTTTGTCAGGAAATTTGTTTTGTACAGATCAGGGACAAAAAGATTGCTGTCTTGTCATAGATCAGGGAAACAGAATAGGTAGGCAGTCATTCTGGAGAGACTATAAAAATCCCGTGGTACCACATAAAAGATAAGCAGGGTTACGTAACATTCTAAAGGTTAGAACAAAATGGGAAATAAGTGCACAAAAAGATCCCAACCTCCGCCGTTAACCGAAGACGCGAAATATATGCAATCACAACGTGCCGATAATGCTAAATACTACTCAAAATGGCTTAATAAGTATGAATTTGATGGTAAATTAGAAAAATCCTTGCTTGTTAAACTTGTCAAACAGCTTAAAACTGATTTTAGAGGTCAGGTAAAGAAGCAACATAAACTAGGAATTCCTCAGGCACACAGGTGGACTGAGGAAGCAAACCGTAGGGAACAAAAGAGTAATAATTCAAAAGCAATGTTTTTAGATAAAGAGGACAATAACTTAGTAATAGCATCAGCCCCTTCACCTCCCTTATCAGAATATGAGGCAAGTGAACAAGTTAGTCCACCCCTGTGATATCCTGCTATCACTGTAAGTAAAGACACTACAAAAGCAACACCATTTGTTAAAGATCCCATCGAGACCAGGTCTCAAACACGGGCAGGAAACTCAAAAGGGGACATTGAGTTATATCAAATGGGTAGAAATTCACAATATGTGAGTGAAGAAGAAATATGCCCACACATAGAAGTACCTAATCCTCAGGCAGGACAAGAAGGACAGGACCCAACTCTCCTAGTGTACAGACCGTGGACACCAGAAAATATCCGGAAAGCCACTGAGGGAATTCCCCATCCAAAAGTTAATTTTAGAAAACTCTTAGAAGACTTACAAGGCATGAGGTTAAGTTATAACCTAAACGGAGACGAAGTATAAAAAGTAGTAAGACAAAACATGGGACCAGATTGGCACATAATCAGTGGCAACTGGAATCCCCGTGATGCAGAACACAAACCACTCCCACATAGCAGCGCAGAGCTAGAGAACAAAGTGAAAGGTCTTACAGACAGAATCTCTGAGAAAAGGAAGCCTAGGGCAGACTGGACTTGCATTAATCAATGCATCCAACAAGAAGGTGAAACTGTTGACAGATATTATGCTAGATTATTAGAGTGTTTTAATAACCATTGTGGAATGCAGGTTCCTGAAGACCAGACATATGATTCCCCATATGAGCAGCAGTTAAAGAATGCATTTTTAAAAGGCAGTATTGCACCCATAAGCAGCTTTATCACAAAGCACATGGTAGATCATCGTACAAGCAGATTACAATCATTGCTTGAATATGCTAGGCATGCCAAAAGGCATTTTAATAGCAAAAAAAAAAAAAGAAAGCCCAAGTATTTTCTCTAGAAAATGGAGCAGAAGTTTATGTAGTACAGACCGGGAAAAAGGGCAAGAAAAATGCCCAGGGAAACAAACAATCTGATCAACGAACAGAGGACTTTGAGGGATGAAAGAAAAGGGGGGAGTGCTTTAAATGTGGTAAAAAGGAACACTTGGCAAGGGATTGCAAAAAAAAACAAGAAGGCAACTATGGAAGATAAGGAGGGTAAGAACTGACTATATGGTAGTCAGGAATCACTAGAAGTTACGGATAGTGAAAAAAATGAAATATTGAATTTGGCTTTATTGAGCTTAGAGCTCTATTTAGCCGACACAAAACCAGACGTCACACTCCTGGTAGAAGGGAGGGAAGTCACATTTTTGTGTGACTCGGGGGCCTCACGGACCCTGATACATCCCTCCAAACTGCCAAAGAACTCAGAGTCACCTGATTACATATTAGTGAAAGCAGCTAATGGACAGCTGTATCGGAAGCCCCTCTCCCATAACATTGCAATAACTGATCCTGTTTCAGGATTAACCCAGAAAAGCAAAATTGTTGTTTCTGCAAAATGCCCAGTAAACCTCTTGGGAAGAGACCTTATGCAGCTATTTGGTATAGCAGTAGTTCCGACTATGCAGTGTATGGAAGCACAGTGACAAATTGATACTTTTGCAGTGCGATCGGAGAGTGAAACATTTTATTGGTACAATCAGGACTTGGTTATGACTGGTCCAGGGGCAGTAACCGAAGAGCTGATGAATGCAGCCATCAGCAAGTTCCCTTCCCTTGGCATTAATAAACAACATTTGTTGTACTGTACTCTGTATTATTGTAGCACACCAGGACCTGACAAGGAATATGAGCAAGAGTTGTTTAGAAACCGTGCAAACAGATTAGTATTACGTAATCTGTACTGGGACATAAAAGGGAACAGTGTAGTTAGCTGTTCATTGCCCCAGGAATTCTTTGCACTTTACAAATCTAATCGATTACCACATGTTAGCTTGACTAAGGACAAAAATGCAAAATGGGCAGACTTAGGAAAAAAAGTCACGAGATGGGAAAAACAGACAGAGGTAGAACTGTCAGAACAGGGAGTACAAAAGCAGAAGTTAAATTGGATAACACAGACACACCCAGCTGTACACTTGCAGTCTAGTGAGGACAGCTGATTAGCACTCTTATTAAAAAAGGAAGAAGATTCCTTACAAAGCACACCAGAAACTCTCTGGTCAACAGGCAAATCAGATGTAGGACTTATTCGTACAGCAGGACCAGTTACTATCACGCCAAAGTCAGCATTTAGACCACAAAAGAGACAGTATCCCTTGAGAAAAGATGCAGAAGTAGAAATCAAATCTATAATAGCAGCTTTACTTAAGGAAGAAGTACTGGTGGAATCTCCTGATTCACCATGTAACACACCCTTATTTCCTGTTAGGAAAGCAAATGGAAAATGGCGTATGGTCCAAGATTTACAAGCTGAAAATGATGCAGTAATACCAAGAGCATCTACAGTGCCAAATCCACACACCCTGTTGAATGATTTAAAACTTCAATGGAAATATTTTTCTGTGGTTGTTATCAGCAATGCGTTCTTTTCGATACCAATACACCCTGACAGCCAACACTGGTTTGCATTCACATTTCAGGGGAAAAGGTACACTTATGCGCGACTACCACAGGGATATTGTGAAAGTCCGACAATATTCTCACAAGAGATGGCAAGCAACTTGGCGGGATTTACCCCACTGAGAGGCAGTTAGATTTTACTTTATGTTAATGACATCCTGCTGGCAGCCCCCACCCAGCAAGATTGCAAAAAAGATACCGTAGAATTATTACAATTTTTAGCCACTCAAGAACGTAAAGTAAATAAAAATAAATTACAGCTTTGGAGAAAGCAAGTTAAATACCTAGGATATATAATATCCAAAGAGGGCAAAACATTAGATAAAGACAAAAAAGTAGCAATTCTTCAAGCACCAAAACCTACTACCAAGAAGGAAGTAATGTCCTTCCTGGGTACGACCAATTTTTTGTCGGAGCTGGATTCCAAACTATGCCTTGAAATCTACACCTCTGACTAACTTAATATACAAGAAGCCTATGGCAGCACAAGATTTATTACAATGGACACCAGAAGCACAATCTGCTTTCTGCAAACTAAAACAGTTAATAGCATCCTCATTAGTTTTAGGATTACCAAACTATCATAAATGATTTTTACAAACAGTAGATTGTAAGCAAGGTTATATGACATCAGTGTTAACACAACAGCATGGGAACAAGCAATGCCCCATTGCTTACTATTCATCACAACTGGACCCAGTGGCACGGTCTTTATCCCACTGTGTACAAGCAGTAGTCGCAGCTGCAATGGCAGTACAGGCTTCGGCCTCAGTAGTGTTGTTCCACCCTCTCACATTGAGAGTGCCTCATGCAGTCGCGATTATTTTACTGCAAGAAAAAGTAGCATATATTTCTCCTGCTAGGCATCTTTCCTGTATGACTATATTGTTGAGCCAACCTCATATGACAATTGAATGATGCATGACTTTGAATCCGTCTACCTTGCTTCCAACTCCTGCAGATGGCACACCGCACAACTACCTGCAAGAGATTGAGCAAAAGACACTGCCTAGAAAAGATCTTACGGATGTTCCCTTGAATGATGCCGAGGTAACATACTACGTGGACGGCTCATGCAAAAGGGGTCCCACAGGACAGAACCTAGTAGAATATGCAGTAGTTTCTGATACTGAGATTATAGAAGCAAAATCTTTACCACACAATTTATCTGCAGCAAAACTGATTGCCTTGACATGGGCATGTACCTTGGCAAAGGGCAAATATGTGAACATTTTTACTGATAGCCAGTACGCTTTTTCTACTCTACATGTTTTTTCACAACAGTGGAAAAATCAAGGAATAATAACATCTACTGGCAAACCAATCAATCATGCACAGTTTATTTTAAATCTTTTAGAATCTATTCAGTTACATCAGAAAGTAGCTATTTGTAAATGCATAGCTCATACCAAGCAACAGAATAAAATTTCAAAAGGTAATGCGAGAGCCAATACAGCTGCAAAGCAGGCAGCTTCAGCTTCAGAAGTATTTCTTTTAAATGAGAAATTACAATCTTCTGAAATTTTAGACTTAAAAATGTTAAAAACAATGCAGACACTTACTACGCAAGTTAAGAAACAGAGATGGATAAAACGAGAAGCAATTCTCGAGAAAGGGCTGTACATCTCCAAAGAGGGAAAACCGATATTGCCATCTAACTTGTTTAGATATGCATCTTTGTTGAGCCATGGGCAATGCCATGTCTCAACAGGGGGGATGGTACAGTTAGTGAACTGGGTGTTCACAACATATGGATTCATAAACTACACTAAAAATTTTGTTCGTCATGTCACGTTTGTAATAAACATCAAGCACAAGGGGCATTAAAGCCCAAGCAAGGGAGTTTCCCTACATCACCATATCCATTCCATACTATCTGTATGGATTTCATAGAACTGAACAAATGCAAAAATAAGAAGTATTGTCTTGTCATTGTAGATATGTTTTCCAAATGGGTGGAAGCTTTTCCAACCAAAAATCCAGACAAAGCTACTGTTGTGAAAACCCTTGTTAAGGAAATCATTCCTAGATTTGGCATACAGGAAAGGATCTACAGTGACAATGGCACACATATTGTAAACCAAACCATACAACAGCTGAGCAGGTATTTTGGAATTTCTTTAAAAAATCATTGTGCATATCACCCTCAATCTGCAGGATTGGTAGAGAGACACAATGGAACATTGAAAAATAAGTTAAGGAAGCTTATAGAGGAAACACATAGAAATTGGGTGTACTGTCTGCCCCTGGCACTGTTGAGCATGTTAACTGTTTTGAATGCAAAAGGATTGACTCCTTTTGAGAAGTTATTTGGACGAGCATATTATATACCTCAGTGGAAACCTCTCATGCCCACAGACCAGGAAGCCGACTGTACACTTGCAGAGTATATGCAGAAGTTATTGAATTCTAAACATTTGCTGCAGTTAAATTCTGTTTCAGATAAAGAACAAACCAGACCATCGGAAGCAGCAGTAGTCCCAGGCACGTGGGTCTGGGTGAACGTCATCAAAAAGAAGAACTGGACGACACCAAAGTGGGAAGGCCCATTCCAAGTGCTACTGTCAACACCCACCGCAGTCAAGACTGCAGAGCGATCATCTTGAATTCACCTGACACACTGCAAACTGGTGAAAAACTTTGAACTGGACAAAAATCTTGTTACTGTTACACAACAAGAATAAAAATGACAAAATCCAGAGCAAACAGGAATGCAGAACAACCACAGAAGTATTGCATGATCGTCCTGTTAGCTATACTGGTGACACTAATCTTTTTGTTGTGGCCTGTCCTTTTTCCAGCCACACAAGCTGAACTGAATAAACGTGATGCATTAATCATAGACTGGCACCCGAACTTTAACACTTACCAAGCAATTAAATATGTGTATGCTAAGACTTTTAATGTTTTGAATTGCTGAATCTGTACATCTTTACCGACAGCATACGGGGGAATATTAATGACTGCAGTCCCCCTAGGGGTCAATGAGTCCTGGAAAAACTTAATTTATGACACCACAACCATTAAATTACAAGATAAAATAGCATTGCACTTGTCTGTTCCACAGAAGGCAAATATGTGTTTCTACAAAAATGATACTGTTCAGGTGGGTTGGAGCAATTGCAATGTGACGGTTCCTTACAAATGTTACACTAAAGCAAATAATGCAGGTTCTTATTGTAATACAAACTATGATTCGTTTTTTGAATCGATGCATAAAACAATTAATGAAGTACAACATAATGATGTTCTTTTTAAGCAGCTGTCTATAATTGATAGGAAAATGTTTCATGCAGGGAAAGTATATATTAATAGCAAGGTTACTACTAAGGTAGAGGATTGTTATTTTGTGTGTGGGAAAAAGGCATACAAATGGTTACCTGAGAATTGGTCCCGCAGTTGTTTTTTGTGTTACCTGGTTCCAGCCATACGACACACTGCAGTTTTGCCTCGAGGTAGAATTCAAAATGCACGAGAGGTCACCAAGAAACCTGTCAAGAAACCTGAGAATCCAGTGGGACAAATCGAAGCAGGCTGGAAAAAACATCATTCCATGGGCAATAAACTGACACATATGGACTTGAGTGATACTGTTATATCGTGGGCAGACATATTACCAGCATATGGAGCAGTAAAATCGATTTGGGAGCTGAAAAAACTGTCTAAACTCCTCAAAGTAATCAGCAATGCAACTTTTTCCACGCTCAAATTAGTAACTGATGAACTGAATGCTATGAGAACTGTGTTGCTTCAAAACCACATGGCTCTTGACTTCACCCTAGCGGCGAGAGGTGGTGCGTGTGCTTTAATCCAAGAAGAGTACTGTTCATACATTCCTGACAACCAGCACAAAATAGACAACCATCTTGAGGTGATTCAGCAAGTGTCGGCCATGACCAAACCAGGCCCAAACCCACTGACGGACTTTTTCCAGAAATGGTTTGGGGGGTAGGGTACCTTCCTAATGAACATCTTGATTGGCATTTGTGTAGGTATGCTCCTGTTGGAAGTATGTGTTTGTTGTGGCATCCCCTGCATTAAAAAATTGATCAAAGATTTTATAGATATGTCGGTTTCTGAAACCCTGTATCAAAGTACTGAGTTTGAAGAACTGTTAAAGACTGAAATGCTTTCATAAGTTAAACTGAATGACTCTCTTAACTGCAAATCCTGAATGGAAGAGGTTAGAAGAAGAATCAAACTGTTTATGCTTTTAAAAGTAAAATAAAAGTATTAATAGGGGGGAGATGTTAGAAAAATATGTATTAATGTGTATATTAGTGCTTTTAAAAGCCCAAAAGGGTTAACACATTTATTCTATTTCATATTGCATAAATCCATATAAACTGCGAATGCTTTCGAACCATGCTTTCTGACCTAGCATTTTGTTAGCACAGCTAAAATCTTGTTTATGCTTTTGGAAATTTACTGAGAAGCAGATGATTTTCTGCTGGGTTAGGAGAATAATGAATAGAACAATACTGCTTTCTATAATGTTATTAAACTTAGACAATTAGCCCTGTCTGTGCTATGAGAACATACACAGCTGCAGGAAGGATAGATAAGTAGAACAAAGACTGCTTGAAGAATATGAACTATAATCTGTGTTTGCTTTGTGCTTGAATTAGCAGAGTACCTTGAAATGTAACACAGCACTGTAGAAATAATTGTAACATGTTAGTGGTCTTCGAGGCCATGTTATCTTTCAAAAAAGTTTCTCACCAATCTAGAAATGTAATGTAATGTCAGCAGAAAATATTGAACACCATCTGCTGTGAAAAACAATATTGTAGGCTTGTATTTGACTACGTCAGGTTTAGAAGGCAATGTCTTGTAAAACAGTATAAGAATGGCTTCACTTCCTGTTACTAATCAGACAAACTCTGTATTTTTGCATGCATGTTTTTGTCTCCTTGCTGCAAGAATTAAAGTGCCTTAACCTATACCTTACGTGTATTGGCCTTTGAAGTTTTTTCCTTTGACAGTCTGTGTGTGTGAAACTGCCTTTGAGAGGAGTGGCATTTTTGGAGACTGTGGAAATACATTAGGAGTGGTGAATCCCTCTTTGCCAAGTGTGATGATGTTAGCATCCTACAAATAGAGCTTTGGAAAAGAATGCTCCCAGTAAAGAAAATAGCGCATCGTGTTAATGCGTATCTTACTAGTGTCATAACATAGTCAAGTAGGGGTTTGAGTCCTGTAGACACCAAGTGTGTGTTTGTGCCACAGGTGGTCAATGCAGTGTGGGTTTTGCTTTTACTACGGTATGACATATGTTTCAAACAGTATGTGCATTGCACACATCGAGTATCTGCGTGTCAAATAGATTTGTGTACATGTGACCTCAATTAGTACATAGGTGTGAAGCCTGCATAGTACATGAATGCATTTGTAACCTTCGACAGATTGTGCCGCTGCTTCTCAGATCATAGGCCACATATGTATGTCTGCGTCAAGACCGGCCAATGTAGTGACCCATGGCCAAGGACATCCCTGCCACACACATCCATGACACGTACTGTAGAGTACTGTGAGTGAGGGTAATTGCTGGGGTATATGTCAGACATGTTCATACACAACAATGACTGGCAATAATGGACAGTCATGATAGGTGTGCACCAGCCCTGTGGATATGCATGCAGGCCCCTAATGTGTTATGTGAAACACCGAGGGACCCCACAATACCTATGGATATGTTGATACCAAGGGACAGATGACATAACACGTGTCTGTCTGTACACATTGGTACCCAACATATGTGTTCAGGGCTACCACCTATGTGGTACTGTCGGGGTAGTATGTATAATAAATGTGGATGACCAAGCCATAGACAGTGTACTGCTATACAGCATGTATTGGACAACAGGTATCTGTCTGTATGATACCCTTGTGTAGGATATGCGTCCCATCTGGGGAATGCAGTGTAGGCCAATGCATGCATTACCAGATGTGGATGGACATATTCCTAGTATGTTTGCATGTACTGAAGAGGGCTTTATGCCACACAGGTGTGGTCCCAGGAACGTGTGGCGGTCATTACCACTGGTTACTGTCATAGTATAGTACTGGAAGGTTCCAACTGTTACTGAGTTCCCTACAATTGTGAGTCATTTGTCAGGACATCATCTAATGATTGGTTATAGTCATGCTGTTGAGGTGGTGTATATTGCCAGACTGCAGATCATTGACAGATATCAACGGTATCATCCACAGCATAGTGCCAACCCATGTCATACACACATGTGTACCCATGTTAGTACATATCTGTAGTAGAATGCATACTGGCCATCGAAAGATACCATGAAATGTTACCAATGTGTAGAACAGGGTATGTCGCACATCCCACGAGTCCACTATGCACGTACATGCAGACAGTGCGCACACACCGTGTTCACAGATGTACACCTGCTAATTTGTAATCCACACATCACACATGTACTGTCCACTCACTAACACATGCTGTCAACACTGTACACTTCATCCAAGTGGCACATGGGTGGACAATACATACTCAGACCTAACACTGATGTAAACAATGTTACAATGACTATCAGAGCTGTGATGCATAATGCCTGCTCAGATATACCTACAAGGATATCAGTACACCTTCCTGTTGGCAACTTGCTACTATTGTTACACTGATATTATGTCACCCTGTGCATCAGAACCATGTTAGCCTATTCCTGCATCAATGTGACAGATGACAGGATGTGGCACAGGTGTCATCATATGCACAGGGTGTGTTGTAGGTTTGCCAGAGCCCGACATTGACCCATCCAATCGGCATGTCTGTGTGTGTGTGTGTGTGTGTGTATGTGTGTGTGTGTGTGTGTGTGTGTGTGTGTGTGTGTGTGTGTGTGTGTGTGTGTGTGTGTGTGTGTGTGTGTGTGTGTGGGGGGACAACAGTACTGCATGGGCTAATGTTGATGTAATGTGTGCATGTATGTGTGAGCCCTAGTTGTATGGTAAATGTGTGTGTCTCTGCATGTAAACAACTCCATCATGTGGCTGCCATATATGGGCAGTTGTGGGACAGCCACAGACTGTACCTGCTAGGCTGTACAGATCACTGTCTCCAGCCATGGACACCGTACCACTGCCTAACAGGGTTGCTACGGGTAGTATCGGGTACCAACCCTGACTGCGTGCTATCATCAGAGACAGAGGTATGATGACTGGACCCATGTCCCTGCTGGGACTGGCCAGTGCCATCTGCACGTGGTCTAGTAGGACGGTCAATGGACAGGCCAGCCCCAGCATTGCTGGGGCTGGTACTGCCACTACGGGATCGGCTGTGATCTGTGGTCCGTCCATGACGAATGCCAGCTGATGCTGTTGCTGGCATGCGTCCATGTCAGCCTCTCATCCTTCCCACACAGTCCTGGCTCATGGCTAACACATTGTGGAGGACATCTAATGTCTCCCTCCAATGGCTATCAATGACCTCAGTGTAATTCCGGATGGCACCAGCAAGGTCACGGATGCTGTCATTGATAGCAGTGTAATGGGCCCTCTGTGCCCTTAGTCCCTGTCGGGTGTACCATTCCATACGTGCCTGCATTACAGCCCAGAACATACTGGAGGTTGTAATACCTCTGGGGGCACGTCTGCCAGGGGCAGTATGACCAGTGGTGCTCCCCCGAGAACCCCTGGACATCCGGCTATGTGGTACCATTCCGGTAATCAGGCTATGGCTGCTGTGAGGGGATGCATGTGCCATAGGTACCACACAATGCCAACTGTATGTTGTCCCTCAGCTATGGCCATTGGTGACGAGGGATGTATTGGCAGTATGAGTGGGCGCATAGATGGGGTTGACTGCTGTGTACTGTCGATTGGTGGACCAATGATAGACTCTGTCAGACCTTCCTGTGCCACAATACATGTCTCATCATCTCCACTATTAGTGGCGGTGACATCAGGTTCCCTGCTACACTCAGCCATGCCTAACACAACACCTGTGGAAGGAAGACAGGAAATGCACTTTACAATCTGTACATGATGTTAGCACACATGCACACATGAACACATGCACACATGAACACATGCGCACATGCACACATGAACACATGAACACATGCACACATGCACACATGCACATATGAACACATGCACATATGCACACATGAACACATGCACACATGCACACATTCACACATGCACAGAAATACATTGCTCACCACAGCACATACACACACACACACACACACACACACACACACACACACACACACGCGCGCCAGCAATCCAACACATACACAATAGTGGGTGATGGTGGGTGACAGTATCTCAAGGCAAACAGTCACCACACACATGTCAGCAGGCACACCACGTGTTGCTCAACGCCATGCTGTGCAAGTGTAGACAGTCCTTTCTAATGACATTATACACGGCTTTGATGCATGTGTGTAGTTGTGCAGTGATTGGCTACACCCCGGAACACAATGTGTACATGGACACTACATTGCTGTGCAAGTATTATCTGCTCTGCAACGTCATGTGCACCATCACTCAATGGTATGCATACCATGGCTGCATGTGTCATCTGTGTGACACATAGATTGACATGTGTGATGACAGTGTCTGTGTCCATATCACATAATAGTGGGCACAGGTATAGCAAATGCATGCAATGTACAGACATGGGATGAGTGGTGCATGTAGACGTGAAGGAATCCCAATGTATGACATGGACATTGCACAGTGGTTATGGTGCATGTGGGACATATTGCAGATATGTTGTTGCCAGCCATGACATGGCATGCTACATGACTGCAACATTAAATACCACACATACCCAATGTGTGTCATGTGACCTATACACCCAATAGCATTCCAGGACATATATGTGACACTTTGTACAGATGGCGGCTGTTGTGAAAAATATGTATACTAGCATATGTAAGCACACACACAACATGCTATGCATGGTGTATATAGGTGCATATGTTTGCACACACAGAACAATGAGGTGCACAGCAAAGACTGCTATGTGTAGTACTGTGGTCACTGTAACTGGATGGGGTGTAGTATCATGTGCCATCATTATCATCATGCATCTTGTGGTCACTCACGGCTACTACTGTGTGACAGACCACTGCCTAGCATGCTGTACCTGAACTGCAGTGCCGTGGATACGTTCACTATTACACAGCCACTTTGTACATGGGTGTATGAGGTGCTCAGTAGGGAGCATTGCCTAACATAACTGTGTTATGTGATGAAGACTGTTACACAGCCCCGTGATAGGCCTCTACCCCTGAGATACATCATGTGTGTGTGGATGACATGTGGGATACTGACATGTGACCTTACAGCGGGTGTGTGGTTATGCCATATGTAGCATGACTTTGTGTACTGCATGTGATAAATGTGTTATGTTGTGTACAAGTGTTGCAGCTATGCCTATCCAATGTGCAGTACGTGGTTGCCACAACTGTGTGTCATGCTCTGTGTATTGCATGTCATTGAGGAAGCCACTGACATTACTGAGCTGTGCAATGTCTCACAGCAAACATGCATGGCATGCATTATGTGTAGGTGTGTTACATGTACATGGCCTACACATCACCTATGACATGCATATTTCATTACCAACACTGCAGGTATAACACACTCACCAGCATGGATCGGCTGCCCTGCTGTCACACCAGAGGCACCTACGAGAATATGAGAGGGTTCATCAGTGGCCACAACTGTGGCATTGCTACAGTGGGTATGCTAACCTGCAGTACAACAACAGTCAACAGTCACAGGTGTAGGGATATTATACAAACTATCTGTATTGCACAACAGTAGGCAGCGGAACTGCTAAACACACAGTACACATGTCACGTACACATAATCTAACAATACAGTTAACTGTAGTCTACAGATAGGGCGTATTACCTGCTTGCTCCAGGTGGATGTGCTGGGTGGCTCCGGCCTCCATTACAACACATGTCAGAGGTTGCCGTAGCTGTTGTCCAGGAGCCACCATGCTTAGGAGCAGCTCCTCCGCTCTGGTGAGGGGGGATGTTTGGCCACCCCACCACCTGTGGCAAGCTGCTGTCTTTGGATATCAGACGCATGCCGCCAGACTTGTCTAATTAAATCACTGCAGTGATGGCATACCTGCTCATATGTCCAGTTATGCATGCCTATGTCATTTACCCAACTAACAAGCTCCTGCCACAGTGCAGTCCACTCCTGCTGGTGCTGGCTGGTTCTGGAGAACAGCATGGTGTACTGCTGCAAAAGGCTGTTGACTATAACCTCCTCCTCTTCTGCAGTGTAAGCTGGATTACGTTGGTGGGCCATCTGGCTAAAAAAGATATTTACAATTTGTATGAGAGTGTCCTGTGGCACACTTTACACCTTTACCCACAGATATCCCTTTACTAACATATATACCATCTTATTGTCTGTCAGTGGTTACACACTTGTTGGTTCTCAGGCCACAACTAACTAACACTGCCTGGCAGACTCTATATATCACACCACTATACAACAGTACCCGACACACTGTTTGTGAAACATTGCACAACCTCAAGACAGTGGTGCATATCACACCAATGCACAAACAGAGATATCATCCATTGCAATGGATGTAAAGTACAGGTACAGTAGTACTAATCAAACACCCTAATCATTGATGCCATAGCCCTGCCTAACAGATGTGTCCAGTTGTTACTATAGGTGGCATACTGCTGTAACAGACTATAGATGTTGCTGGATACACACGTCAACCCTGTAACACACATATGTTTGCAGCCATTGTATAGGCATAATCATACACACATCAGGCAACCATACAATGCACCACTGTATGCCAACACAGATGAGCATTACCTGTGTACCATATGGTGCTGTGTACCACTACTTACACCCTATGCCTGCAGTCTGTCCTCTGTGCAGACTACAGGAAACACACATGACAGTGTTTCCAAGCAATGTGAACGCACACCATACTGTGCTGTTTAGCCCTACAGCTTCAGGTAGTACTACAGTTCATACTGGTGATGGATTCACCTGCAGTACCACTAACTAAGCATACATTAATTGCTTTAGCCTACAATGCGACACCACATTCATCAATGGAGAACTACGCCACATCATATGCTGTACTACTATGTCTGCCTAACAGTACATTACACATCAGTTGCTGTCCTCACAGCTAGTTTAGGCACTACCATGTCAGATACAACATCACACTAATCTATCACACATTTACACACCTTGCACGCATTCAGCGTTGCACTCACTCAACCTCACATAGCAGCTATTGCATTAAGTACATGTATGAGTGCATAGTGTCATAGGTAGGTGATATGCTATTGGCCCTAGGGCCTACGGCAGCCTAGACATATGCTACCCTGGCCTTTGACACACATATACTTTGATTTCACTTGCCCCTACCAACCTGAACCACAGAGGTGTTTCTTGGGGTGTATTACCAATCTCCCACACAATCATCAGGGGTATTTATAACAACAGCTAAGGAGGAGCCTTGTTTGCTATTGCTATGTGGTCTATTCCGGTGTATGGCATATCTCTGAGATGGGAACCTATTCCTCCAGCATGTGCTGTTTAGTGAGATGACAAGGTTTAGGGCCCTAGAGCGTGTATCCCAGCGGGATTGTGATATGTTATCATGGTGGTTGTCACCCAGCTTTGGGTGTGACATACCTCTGTATGTCCGGCAGAGGTCACCTCTGTGTGGCCAGTATGCAATACAGTGTACTTGTGGTTTTGTGAGTCAGTCTGCATAGGGCATCTGTTTGCAGACAGTATTACCCTTTGGGAGGTCTGTCTGTGGCCTGTTCACCTGGTGTAGTTGTCATGTGAAGTACATACCACACAGGGCATTGTGATGAGTAGAGGGGATCCCTACCCTATACTTCCATAGATGACACACCTGTTGTCATGACACATACCACACAGACAGATTACAGGTGTAGTGTGGCACTGTCTTCATCACAGTGGAGGCTAGTGTCCACCTGTGTCCCATGTTCCCTTATCACACCTTCACTGTTAGGTAGATCTCTGCCTATGTGTTAGTTAATGGGTACACTGTTTTGGGAAGGTGGAATAGCACTTCAGTATCAATAATTGTCTACAGTCGATGCCTTGTTCACCACACACCTGTTGCAGTACATATGACTCTGTGTCTCTGTGCCTCTCTCTCTCTCCTATGTATATATATATATATATATATATATATATATATATATATATATATATATATATATATATATATATATATATATATATATATATATATATATATATATATATATATATATATATATATATATATATATATATTATGTATATGCCTATCTACACATACATGTACACATCCATTGCTGTACACATGGATGTACATATAGGCACATGTACAGTCCACCTTTCATGGTGGGGATCTCACTTATGCGACAGTTTTGGGATGTACAGGTATGTGATTACATTGCACAGTGTTGTGCAGAATGCATGTGGGTGTCCTCAGCCCTTGTAGCATTAGCAGGCCTCACTGTCTGTAACACATCAGATCTGACAAATCTGTCCCACAGCATTTAACCACCACATGACATATATCAACACTACCATAGCTGGCCTTAGGCATAGGCCTACTGGGTGGCCACCTAGGTCGCCGCTCTAGCAGGGGTGCTTTTCCACTATTTATGTGGACACAAGGATGGGGCACCAGGAAGTGTGGTGGGGGGCACAGTGAGGCCCTTTTGCCTAGGGCACCAGTTGACCTAAGGCCACTCCACCACACTGCATGCTGTCTTCTAGGCCACACACTACAACCTACATTGATATATGCACATATCAACATTCACTGACAGATAGCTGTCCACCCTTCACTAACAGTTGCAGTATGTCCCTTGCCCTATGCACATGTGCAGATACAGATAGATACATACTGCTGCCACACATGGATGATTTTCAGTGTGTGGAGTACTCTTTGGGAACATCTACAACATGCCAACACATACATTTGAGTTACATACCTTACCTTTGTATTTACCTGCTCCGTGTGATGCAGTTTTGTATCTTTTTTTTTTTTTTGGCTGGTTTGATTTGAGTATTTGCCCTCTATCTTACCTTCATTTTTTTTTCTTTGGCTGGTTTGCTTTGGGTTTTTTCCCTCTATTTCAGCTTCAGTCTCTGTTTCTGTCTCTCTCTCTCTCTCACTCTCGGTCTCACAACACCTGCAATGATATAATTGCATGTGTGGACTGCAGGTACAGCCTGCTTTTCTAGGTATCTGCACTTGTGCATGTGACAGCCTCTGCACCAATTGCTGCCCACCATTCAGTAATTGCATGCAGCCTGCTGTATGGTAATTGCATTACTCTCTGTGATTGCAGCCCACTGCTATAAAATGTTAGGTTAGGTAGGCGTAGCCCTTTCAAATTTCAAAGGTGGGGCCCATTTTTGTTTGCTCTGGACACCGTTGTGTCAGTCTGAAAGTTGGTATTTGTCTCTTATCTGATGCTAGGGTTGTAGCCAGTTATGTGCATGTTTTACTCATACCTGCATGTTGCTGCTTCCAGTACACACATCTCAGTATAGACATGTACGCACCCCTCCAAATGCTAACACAGGATACATGGGAGTATGTACATTTTTCTCACTTACACAATTAACTGCCATACAAATGTGGTTATTGCACTGTATTCCTGTGGCCAGTGTTTATCCTGGTCTGATGCTGTGTGGTGTTTGTAAGGTGCTACTGTAACATTATTCCCTGCTAAGATGGCTGGTTCCCCTTTCACAGTCATGTTATGCAATTCCACAACAACTGCTGGTAAAGACCCACAGAACAGGATTTGTGTTATACCATTCCTAATTTCCATTTACATTCCCTCATTGTAATGCATGATATATTTATTTCAGAACCAAGTTATTTGTATATCTGCTGTGGCTTAGTGGTAATTCATGCAGTCTATTGTGTCAATGGTCTGGGTTTCGAGACTGGCAGAGGTTTTTTATTTTGCTGCTCAGCAGAACAAGGGCCCTGCCATAGAGTGACTAAGCCACTTTTAAGCAGTAGTAAGTGGGTTTGCACAGGCTTGCACGATGCTTAGCTACGCTTAGCTAAGTGCACACGTGCGCACACTCGCTTAATCCCGCTAACTACTGCTTAAAAGTGCTTACTCCCGCTAACCCCCACGCTAATTTCTTTTAAAGAAAAGAAAATGGGGAGATAGGAAAGTGGTGAAAAAGGGGGCACAGAGAGGGAAAGACAGTAGGAAAACAATCTCGGGATGTGCAGGAAGGGTGTAGGGAAGGCCCATAGCTGCCCATTTCTTTAACAGCAACAGCTGTGCATATGTTGAAAATTTGGAGTGAAATTTGAAACCTTCCACCCCTGAGAGAGGGGTGAGGACAACATAGTTTGTTGCACTGCCAATTAGAATTATCAGTGTACATGTCCAATGGGCATGTGTGCGAAATGGAAGCTATGTATGGGGCGTAATTTTTTTCGGGTACAGATTGCCCTTTTTTTTTTTTCAGGGGAGAGTGGTAAGTGAGGTAGAGGAAGTAGGTATATTTGGGGAGGTAGGTTGGGTAGGTAAATAGACAAGACAAAAAAGATGCATACAGGGGCGGAATATGACACATGGGGTGGGTAAACACAATTGACGGGGACGGATGTTTGGAAATCGCAAGCCCATGAGCCCACAGATGGTAACAGTGGGACTGATATCCCCACCCATGGGCAGTCACCACTGGACCTTCACAGACCCAAGGGTCGCTGTGCTGGGGGCTGCGTAGGAGGGGCAGGCTCACCCATGAGTCGCGCCCCTCTCGCCTCAAGTTGGCATAGGGGATCGGTGACTAAACGCTAGATCTCTCTACGCACCACAATCCAGACCCTTTGGAGAGTGACAGGAGGCCCTTCTCTGCCCATGCTTGCAGGGGGGGCAAGCCCCATCCCCTGCAGCGCTTCCACCCAAAGGTGGCACAGGACCTACGGAAGAGAGTGGCCCGGGCTGGGCACCAGACCTGCTGGTGCCAGGTGCAACTGCCAGCTGAGGTGGGACAGGTGGGTCCGCTGGGACTGGCCTTCCCATACTTTCTGTGATTAGGTGTTTTTAATTACAACATAGACAACAGCATTCCAAGTTAGTTGTAACAGCATCCAGTAATATTCCCATTAACCCAACACACCAGGGTTACAACTGTTGAACAGCAAGCATAACACATGCATGTATTGAATGACAGTGGACATTCCAATAGCATGCAGGGATGATTGGTGGCAACAGGCCACCAAGATTGTGATGTTTTAACAGGGGACATGCATCAAAGTAGGTGCAGATTTAAATAACAATAGGACATATGTCCCAACAAATGTTATGAGATTACACATACCCACTGAGGTGTGGAATTGCATTGTTTATGCACATGGAGTAGGGTGTAAAAAGAAACCTCTATTAACATCTTATTAGTACTTTAACTGTACACTACATTCCTATTGACTGCAGGTGTATATCCCCTACATGTATTCTTACACTGAGCAACATGCATTTGATTGTGTTATGGGTTTTGCTACTTCATGATATACCTGGCCTATATCTGACATGGCAACTGTCCAGGATGTAGATGTTACTGCTACATACTTGTATTAAATTGACTTGTTTATGTATGTGCACATCTGGATGTGTTCACATGGCTTTTTCACTTGTTTTCTACACAAACCTACTTTTCAGGTAACACACTTAAGTTTCTGGGGAACACCTTGACAGGCTACTTGTGTGCCACATTTACCTATGCATGTCAGCCATTTCACAGCTGTTTAGGACTGTTGCATACTTCACAGCTACTGGCACTTCCTTCATAGGTTCATAGGTAGGTACTAGGCTATTGGCCCTAGGGCCCATACAAGCCTAGCCAAAACATGTACCCTGGCTTTCGCCACCCAAAAAAATTATTTTCCTGTGCACCTGTCGAGCAGAGCCACAGAAGTGATCCCTGGGGTGAATTTCCCATTTCCCATCCAATCATCAAGATTTTTCTTGAAGAGTGCTAATGAGGAGCTCTGTTTGACATAGATAGGTAGTCTGTTCCAGAGTATGGGAAGTCTCTGGGACAGGATTCTATCCCTCCAGCATGTTCTGTTTATTGTGGTGACAAGGTTTAGGTCCCTAGAGTGTGTAGCTCGGAAGGATTGGGATTTCTTTAAGTGGCGCATGTCCAACAGCTCTGGGTTTGACATAGCTTTGTATGTTAGGCAGAGATCGCCCCTGAGTAAGCGATATGCGATGGAGTAAAGCTGTAGTTTTTTGAGACAGTCTGCATAGGGCATCTGTTTGAGGCCAGTAATCCTCTTTGTGAGGTATTTATGTGGTCTTTCCAGTTGTTGTAGATGTCTTGTGAGGTACATACCAAAAGGGGCATTGTACTCTATAATGGGTCTAATGAGTGATGAGTAGAGGGGAACAATGACCTCTTTTTTTCTGGATGAGAATCCTTTTGTGATGAGATGAGCCATGTAGAAGGATTTACTGACCACTGTGGCGATGTGATTATCAAAGGAGAGACTACTGTCCACCTGTATCCCAAGGTCTCTTGTCACATTTTCGGCATTAAGTAGACTACCAGCTACGTGGTAGTTCATGGGTATAGAGTTTTTACCAAAGGGGATGACAATACACTTTTTGGCATTGAGCTTCAGGCCATGGCTTTGACACCAGGTATCTGTCTCAGTGAGGCCCTTTTGTAGTTTGTCCACATTGTTAGGAGTTTCGATTATGGCTCCTAGTTTGCAGTCATCTGCAAACTTTGTTAGCCAAAGACCTTCTGTGCTGACCTGCACTTCAGAGAAGTAGATACCAAACAGGAGAGGACCCAGGACTGAACCCTGTGGTACTCCACTTGTCACTGGTCTGGTGCCGGATTACCACTTTATATGGGACTGCACTACTGGGGGTTTTCAGCACTTACTACAACAGAGTAACATTTCTTCACTGCAAGGGTTCAACAACATTTCTGAGTAACTGGCACATACACACTGCAAGTATTATACCTTTCTTATTTACATTAAAACTATTTTCTACAGGTTCTCTCCCATATTTGACATTACACTGCATACAGTGGACATATTCAGGAAATGTTATACCTTTATTGATAGGTTACAAGACTGTTTTACAGGCTCACTCACGTTTTATCTATGACAGTGCATGCAGAGATAGTATTCCAGACATGTTTTTGCTTTATTCATGGGTTACTACACTCTATTCCTGCCTATCTGACTTATATGTAACAGTACATGCAGATGATTTATTCAGGGAATGAATGTTTTATACTTCACAGCTACTGCCACTTTCTTCATCCACTTCCTATGGGACTGCACAACTGTGGGTTGACAGCACCTAATACAACAGTACTATTTATTATTGCAAGGATACAACAACATTTCAAAGTAAGTGACAGACACACTCCAAATTTTATACCTTTATTAATTACATTGAAAACTCTTTTCTATAGGCTCTCTCCTTTACTTGTTATTACAGTGCATATGGAAGACATATTCAGGACTTGTTATACCTTTCTTGACGGGTACAACACTCTTTTTCAGGCCTGCTCACTTATATGTTATGACAGTACATGCAGGGATAGTATTCCAGAATTATTTTAGCTTGATTGGTGGGTTAGTATACTCAATTTCTGGCTCACTGACATTTGTTATATAACAGTACATGCAGAGGATTTAATTAGGACATCTTATTGCTGTATTATTGGGCTTTAACACTTTTCTCATGCTCACTCACATATATCATGTAACAATACATGCAGAATATTTACTAACCTGCCTGGTGGCGCAGCTGATTCATAGCATGAGCACCTGCAGCTGTGGAGTAAATAAAGGGATATTGAGACATACCTATCCATTATTTATACTATATTACCTTGTCTTACATACTGATTTCCATGGCTACCTACTTAGTAGTGGGGCATCCCACATTTGACGGGCCTCCTGGATCCACTGGTTCAGAAGGTCATGCTTCTGCCTCTTCAGGTCTGCATGGTGGTGACGGACCTGCTCACCAGTCCGAGGGACGCCTGTGGCACTGGTGAGTTCATGAGCCAACCGTTTCCAAGCTTCTGCCTTATACTCTGTTCCTTGGAACTGGCCCTGCAGGAGTTGAGTCTCATGCCAATGGACTAGGAGCCAAACCATATATCTTGACTCCTCGATAACCCAGCGTTGCGCTCAAAACCGTGTACCCTCTGCAGATGGGAGCTACAATCAGTTATGGCAAGTATTCCCACCTATGTGGCTTAAATATGCCGCATTGCCCACACTTTTCTGTTATTGGCTGTTTTTGAATATTCTTGGCTGACTGCAGACATGCTTAGCAATGGTTAAGCAAACATTTATTACTATATATAAGTTAACAGTGGATGTTTTTCCTAAGCTGTTGTGGCTTAGTGGCTCAGTACTTTGATTATGGTGCACAGTGTCCTGGGTTCAAACCTTATCATTGTATTTTATTTTACTGCTGTCCAGATAAGTTAGGGGGCGTGCCTGTGTGTAAGCAACTTTGTTCTACGTTGCTCCACGATTGCACTGGGTAAAGCACTATTTAGCTTTGGGCAACTATTTTGCGCTGGGTAAAGCACGATTTAGCTATGGGCAACTACATTGTGCTGGGTAAAGCACAAGTTAGCTAGGGGCAACTACATTGCGCTGGGTGAAACGCTGCTTAACTGCGGGCAATTTTATATTAGGATCCTTTAAAATATTCTGTGATACATTGGCCATTTCACTGCTTTTTAGTTATGTTTAAACATATATATGTTGGGTATTATTCCATATACTGATTTAAAAAATAAATACGAAAGAGAGTGGCTTCTTCCTTGTGCGAACACTCTACCATTACGCTATTGCTATTTCGTGTGATTTGCATAAACATTCTTTCTTATGCTCTTCCATGTGAGAATTGCTGACTGCAGCTAAGCAATGGGCACACACACGCACACACGTGCAAATACAGGCAGCTATTTTGGGTATTTAAAAATTTTTTTATGGTTATGCATTTTAGATGTGTGATGGGGGTTTTCATTATCAGGCAGTGAGGTGTTGGGTGCAGGGACATTTGAGCGGACTCACTCTTGTTTATTTATTTTATTTTTAAACACTTGCAGGGGCATGGACATTTGGACTGCTCGTCAGTCGGACACCCTCCCTGATTTCTTACATAGTCCGTGTAGGACTTACAGTTGGGTCAGCGTGCCCTCATGCATATTCATGGCATGCTGACGTCATACCGTTCAACTGCAGCCTCCGAGTATGACTTATTAAGTCTTACATGGAGGATTCGTGAATCCGGGGGTTAGTGTAATCTTTCTGAGTGACTAGAAAGCACAAAAAAATGTGGTAGGAATTTTATTGAATACATATTGTGTACACTTGGTGTAGGCTTTATTGAATCTGGTCTATTGTTATAAATGTATTTACATTGCTTGCAATGACCATATTGAAACATCCCTGTAGGTCTATTGTAGTTCAAATAAACATTGTGTTTTAATTTAGTTTCTTTATCGAGGCCATATTTATAGAATACATATTGGGTTGCTCCTTATATATGATGTCTTATAATATGTTTAGTTCCTTGTTGACAGCTGAAAATTTTAATCCCATTGTTGTTTTTTGTTTGTTTTGCTTTTTTTAATCATTATAACCCATGATGTGTTTTTCAGACTTAGGGTAAATAATTTGGTGTTTTTCAGTGTTTTCAGAAATAACTGTATCAAATAACAGGATCACACCTTTCTACAAACATTGTTCATAGGTTCATATGTCCATATGTCCATAGGTATATACTAGTCCACTAGGCCCTTTGTAAGTCAAGCCATTCAACCCAAATGTGACATACAATTTGATTTATATGGGCGGTGATTTACTGACTGATTGTCTCTGTCCATCACAGACATAGCAGCCAAACCAGGGGTGAATTTCCAGTTACCCGTCCATTGGTCCACACTGAGCTTAAACAGGAATAGGGAGGACCTCTGCTCCACATGGATGGGGAACCTGTTCCAGAGAATGGGAATTCTCTGAGAAGCATATCTATCTCTCCAAAATGTCCTATTTATGTCACAAGCAAAATTTGGCCTTTTAATCATGTACTTCTTTTTTTTTTAAAACAAGTTTATTATTTTTAACATACAAAATAAATATCATAACAATTTTATACAAGTAATTAAAATAGAAGTGGTTATAACATTCAATAAAATAACCAAAGTATTTACAAAGACATCCACTACAATCAAATCAATTAATTAAACTAAAATACCATGCTATTGTAGCTAAGATTTTTTTAATAGATTTTGTAAAGTATCCCATATAATATAGTAAGATGTTTTTCTGGTAGTTCTTGATTTTATTGTCATCAATTCCATATGGCATACTACAGTCATAACATTTTTAAATTCATTAAACGAAGGAGGAGTATCTGAGATCCAATTTCTAGTTATTATTTTTCTAGCCACTGCTAGAATGGGCCATAACAAGGGAAGCTTAATCTTTTTTACACTTTGAGGAACAGGAGTGTTGACCCGAATTGGGTATATATTTGCTAAAATCACTAATAAGGACATTTTTTCGTGCATATATAGGTAATATTTTAGTTTTTTCTTCATTGAATATTAAACCAGAAATATTTTTAAAATTCATCATTTTATCGAATAGGGACTGCATAGAAGAATTAGATCCTGCTGATGTTATTAGAACATCATCTGCAAAAAGTTGAATTTTAGATGTTGTATTTTCATCTATATCAAATCATTCTATATCAGTACTGTTTCTGATCAGATTAGCCCAAGGCTCCATTATTAAAGTAAATAATAATGGAGAGAGCGGACATCCTTGTTTTGTACCTTTTAAAATGGGTATTTTTTGTGAGACATATGTTCCTATCTTAACGTAAGCCAGTGCTCCTTTATATAAATGCTCAATTAGATTTACAAATGCATCTGAAAAGTTTGTGCACTTCAGTAAGATAAACAAGTAGTCCCAACTTACTGAATCAAATGCTGAACTAATGTCGAGACTAATAAGTGTTAAATCTTTCTTTTTCCTGTTTGCAAAATCTATTAATGTTAGAGTTCTCCTTATATTATCAAAAGTATTTCTATTTACAATGAAGCCTGTTTGATCTATATCTATAATGCCTGGGATGATTGCCTTCAATCTATCAGCAAAAATACTTATAAACATTTTATAATCAACATTAAGTAATGAAATAGGTCTGTATGAAGTGCATTTAGCTGGATCTTTGTTGGGTTTTAAAATTGGCGAAATAAATGTGTATTGCCAAGATGGGGGAGTTATTAACTCATTTTGGGCCAAAATAAAAACCTTATGTAATAATGAGTATGTACTTTTAGAAATAATTTTATATATTTCAGGTATAATACCATCATTACCTGGTGCTTTGTTTGATTTACGCTTGTTTATTTGTGTAACAACCTCTGTATATGTAATATTTTTATCCAATAGTTTAGTCTGTTGTTCATTAAGTTTTTTATTCATGTTTGTAGTTATAAATTTCTTTATTTTATCTTTAGGTTCCATGTTAATGTTATTATGATTAATTTTGTGAAAGTGATTTCTAAATTCATCTAATATTTCTGGTAAACTAGAAACATTCTTCTTTTTCCTTAGAGAGAAAATTTCTTTGATATGGTTTTGCTTATTCAACCTTTTGTTTTATTTTAAGTATATGTAAGTATTTGGAACTTATTGAGTAAGACAAAAACTTGTATTTCTCTAAAGTTATTTTAACTTTATGAGTTAAAATTTCTTTGTATTTCTCATTTAGCTTGTTTATTTCTTCAGTAACTTTTTTGTCCATAACATTTTCTTTATTATTATGTTTATAAGAGTCTAGTTTACTTTGAATATCTAATAATTCCTTATCCCAAGATTTCCTTTTATTGTTATACCATCTGATACTTTGTCCATATAGATATGATTTTAAAGCATCCCAAACATAAACAATGGAGACTTCAGGAGTATTATTTATGTCTAAAAATGTTGCACTTCTGAAAGTATATAATCTTTATAGTCTTTTAGTTGAGTTAAGTATGCTGGTATCCTTTTGATCTGAACATTATAAGTACTCTTTATCATGAACTCAAAGACAATTGAATTATGATCTGATATAGGACACAAAATGATTTTAGAATTAGTTAATTCTGTTACCATCTGGTTAGAAATAAAGACTCTATCTATTTTTGAATAAGTTTTATATCTGTTAGAAAAAAGGTGTATGGTAATGATTTTGAGTCTATATGATTATTAATATCATTCAAATGATATGAGTTAACAAACTCTTTTAAATGTTTTATGCTAGATGTAATTTTCCTTTTTCCTATAGTAGTAGTATCATTTTCATGTAGGATACAATTAAAGTCACCAGCTAAAATAATATCTCCTATAGAAAATGATATGATCTTATTAAGATGGTATTTCACTGTATTAATACCAATTCCTGGTATCCAATATATATTGATTAATGTATATGTCTTTCCATTAATTTGTATTGTAACCATACAAAACATTCCTTTATCATCTTCATAAGTCTTGATAGTTTTAGGTATGGGCATACTTTTATTCCATAAAATAGCCACACCTCTTTTTTTCTGAGTGTGCTCTGAACTAACTAATACTGTATATTTATTGGTGGCTAATTTATCAATATCCTTTTACAAGAGATGTGTTTCTTGAAGGAATACTAAGTTGGCCTTATGTAAATTAATGTATCTCATTAAGCTTGCCCTTTTACATGGATTATTCAGTCCATTAATGTTTAAAGAAATTCCTTTTATAGAAGTCATTTGGCATTATTTAAACATATAAGACTTATAATCAGAATAACAATTAACAAAATAAGTAATGTTAGACCTCCTCCTTTAGGTGTACCTTTAAATGAAGCTGTATTTATTGAGACTCTTATGGGATATTGTATAAACTTCATTTTTGCTTGTAGTGACAATAAGTTTATAAAATGTATTGTGGATGTCAGAACTATATACAAACAATAGTAAACGGAAGAAAATAGTATAAGGATAAAACCTTGCACCCAGCCTGGAGTTAAAAACTCCAACTTTGAGTAGCACATACCACTCAAGTTAACCCCTACCCTAAGCAGCAGTACCTCAGCTGCCACCTTATCAATTTAATACAGGTTATTATTAACTAAAGTTAACCTTTTTCAATTAGATTATCTGGTAAGACAAAGCTAAACACTTGATAAATCAGCATCATATAAACAGATAGGAACATTTAAAAACAATTCATATTACAATGTACATCTATTTAGTATAATACATTTATAAACAAATAGCATTCAAATAAACTTGATATTGGGAATCAAGAAGAGAGAGAGAAAGAAGAGATGAAAAAGAGAGAGAAAAAAAAGGGAACATATCTACATATTAATTTATTCAAAGTTTGTAAAAATAAGTTCTAATGTTCATTTAGAATCAACAACTTAGGTTATTATGATTCAGACATTACATATATTAGGATATTCCTATTTTCTGTCATAGAAATGCAGTTAACAGCTTCTAAGAGACTTTAAATTACTTGCATCAAAGCTTTTCTTCTCATACTTATTATTGCCAGTTAAATAAAATATTTAGGTTCATAAGTATGATAACAAATCATACTGCATAGCTATGTAAATTCCCAGATATACTTAAATCATTGTGAAGAAAGCCATCTGTATTTTATACATCTGAACTGCTGCTTTAAAATATGTCACATGACAACTACTTCTAAGATAAAATCATAAAGATATTTATGCTAGTCAGTTAGATAAGTCAAATGAATTGAAGTATTATATATGTTTAAATCACAAGTATTTACACACATTAATATGTTGCAGTCATATAAACTTTCAAAAACATATGTATATATGTTTTACTTTCTATGCCTTCTAAAATATCACACTAATTTACTATGACATACTGGATCATTTAAAATCATTATAACATTCATATTTTGTAAATTATAACATAAATAAGTAAATAATTATAAAGAATAACTCACATTTAAATGTTATAGAGTTCATTATTCATTGTAGAGTCGCATTTGCATCAGTTCTACTTTCTGGTAGAGTGCTCTTCTTGAATCTGCGATGTGTCAGCGTGAATTCAGGGGTCAAAGGTCAAAATGACTGCATTCAGCTTCTCTGCGTGTATTCTGAGTGTTGAAGCTTTTAAAAACACCTCTAGGACACTATTCACGAGGTAACCCACATCCCAAATTGTCTCCCTTAACATTCTGGTGGGAATTTTAACAAATACAAGAGACTGACATTCATTTAGCTATACAAATGAAACTAAACAAGGTAAAACCTTCGCAAAGTATTTTACAAGTTATTACAGTCTCTATGACAGTGAAACTAAGCCTACAGTTATTAATATATAATACAGCTAATTTTTTGCCCCAATTCAACCTTCCATACAAATCTCATTTTATACAAGTATCAGTAATATCTAAAGCATGTAAATGTACTTATATAAAAGAAAAAAGAAAGAGAGAAAAGAAAAGAAAGAGAATAGAAAATAAGAAGAGAGTGTGAGAAGAAAGAGAAAAGATAAAAAAGGAAGCTATAAGAATTATCTACAGTGAAATATTACTTGCTGTTTATATTAATAAAGATAGATATGCAACATATTATTTACTATTATTTTAGTTCTAATTATTAATAATTAAATCATGACTGATTATTTGTAAACATGTTTAAGCAATAGAATCATGACAAAAATAATTAGCAACAGTATTTAAACAGCATATATACTTAAAAAAAAAAACTAATAAGTTATTATTCCACTTATCATATTTTCATCATACTTCTCTCTCTGCCCTCCCCCACCCCTTACTGAATGCATAGTCTATAAAGAATGACATTATTTAAAACAAGAAGCGGGAAGAGAAGAAGAAATAAAAATGTATCAAATTACTAACCTTGAGTCTCTTTATGGCAAAGAGAGAGAAGTTGATTGATAGCTTGTTATTTGTTCCTCAGATATTTTCACTAATAATGAAACAAAAACAGTTCTTTGTACACAGAAAATAACTTTGATTAAATTCTTTGTAAGAATATTTGTGGCTTTCTGTAGATGAAGTAACTGTATTTGAAGAGATTAATATTGAAGAAAAAGAGAGAGAGAAAAAAAAGAAAAAAACATAGAACATGTCATTTGTTTTTTAGTCTCTTTTTCTTTTCTGAAGTCTTCCACGAAGCTTCTGTTGCCAACCTCTTTAATGAAGGACTAGCCCATTCCATTTCCTCTATTTTATCCAAAATCTTATTTTTTTTGATATACAGCAATGCGGAGTCTAAGTCTTCAAAAATTCTAGGGCCATCAGGTAGAAAGATTTTTAGTTTAGCAGGAAACAGAAGGTAGGTTTTGAACTGTGCTTTTTTAAGTTCTCTTATTAATGGCAGGAAAACTTTTCTTTTAGTTATTACTAAGGAAGAATAGTCATTGTCAAAATGCACAGTTGCCTCATTAATTTTAACAGGTGGTTTAGCCCATGCTGATTTAAGTACCATCTCCTTGTCATAGGATGATAGAAATTTAACTATAACTGATCTAGGATACTTTTTGTTAGAGTTAACATTAGATATGGATCTATGGGCTCTCTCAATACCAAAAGAAAATGCTTCTGGTAAGTCTAAAGTTTTAGGAAGCCAAGTATTTAAAAAGGAAGTAATATTGTTACCTTCTACATTTTCTGGCAGTCCAAAGATCCTAATGTTATTGCGCCTAGATCTATTTTCCAGGTCATCAAGTTTAGTTTGTAGATGTGTATTCTGCTTCAGCAAAAACTCAATGTTAATTTCTTCTTCCTGGATTCTATTCTCCATGTCATTGACAGTCTCTTCTATGCCTGTAATCTGAGTCTTCTGTTGTTGCAAGTCCAGATGTAACAAATCTATTTGTTTTGTAGTTTTTTCTATGAAGTTATCGATTTTAGTATCCAGTTTGTCCATTTTGGTAGTAAGTTGCTGAATTGTAGATATCAGAGACTGAAGTTCTTTCTTAATACTGGAATCCAAAGAATTTGTCTTACTGGAACTCATTTCAATCGGAGGAGCTGACAGAAAAATTTCCCAAAGTGATTTCTGACAGGAATATTATTGAAATTGTCTTTCTTTTTTAGATATTATTCAAGAAACTGATATTCCAAACGTATTTAGAAAGAAAATTATTTCATAAATTAATTTTTAAAGTAATTATTTCCTGTCAGAGTTGTAAAATTGGTGGAGCTGAAGAAATCTGCTGCTATGCTGTGTTCATCCTTGGCCACACCCCCTTAATCATGTACTTCTGATGGAGATGTGCAAAAGGTTCATCAGAACAGGGTCCAGAGATGCCTTGTTTGCAACGCAAAGATCATCTCTCAGAAGTCTGTATAATACCAAGTAAAGAGACAGAGCTTTAAGTCAACCAACATAGGCCATTGTGTTTTTACTGCCTGTATTCTTTTTGTAAGGAACCTTTGTGGATGTTATAAATTCTGCACATGCCTGCTCAGATATATACTAAAGGAGAAACTAAAAAAGAATCCTCAATACATGCACTAGTTTAAAGTTGAACAATGATTTCTACAGCAATATTGCAAGTAAAAATAAAAAGCTTTCATGAGAACAAGTTAAACCGCTTTCATCCCTGTCTGAGGGAATTCAACAGAACAGCACAGCGCCCAAGCCAGTTCTTTATAAACCATTCAGAATTGAGCCAGAACCAATCAAAATTCAAGTCAAAGTGTCTTTAAAGCACCAGTCATGTTATTTAATTGAATTTAAGACTCTTGTTTGCCAAAATACAAGCATATAAAAGTATGTAAAAATGATCAGCACACTTTAACAGTAGACAATGTTTAACAAAAAACAAACAAACAAAAAAAAAAAAAAAAACAAATGAAACATTCAAGAACATTAAAAAGACATTTAGAAAACATTTTAAAGTTTTTAAAAATGTGTACTAATTCTTCAGGTTAAAGCTTCCCTGGCCTGATTTTAAGAATGGGATGATTAGAAATGATGTAATTTTAGCCCAGGACAGCAGTTACTTTTAACTGAACCTGCCATAATATCTCCCTATACTCGTTTGGTTTCCCAATCCCCACCTCGTAAGTTGGCCTTGACTTGCGGATTCTGGCTCCAGATAAGCAACTAACAGTTCTCTTCTTCTTGTTCAGCCTGGTTAGAGGTGCATCGGTATATCTTAAAATGAAGTCCCCTATGATGAGAGTGACAGTATGTGTGGTGTTAGGTGTTATTTTTTGCTGAGTGCCTTTGAGCTTGTTGATGGATAGCTTTGACAACAGGTGGTCTAAGTAGTCTTTGTTGTTTAGGAAGATTGCTTTTAAGTGCTTCATCCTACATTAGTCTATGTGCATGTTGTATGCTATGTGAGTTTGTTGTTGCATGTGTGATTTCAGCAACCTGATGCGCACTTGTATGTGAGAGCTTAGTCTCCAGTGTCATTATGTAAGTACACTTCTCACATGCTAGGTTTGCTTCTTTAAGGATTAAGTGGTCGTCCGTAAATATGAAACAATTGCTACATTGAATCAAGATGACCATGTCTTCCAAGTGGACTGCAGAGAAGTTAGGATATTGCATAGCCAAACTGTCCAGTACTTTGATTTGTGAGCTACAAGGGGGTGGTGTATTGGGGTTAGAAGGCTATTAAGGGTGATGTGTTGTTGCAGACTAACAAGGGTGCTTCATTAGAGCAGATTATGTTAATACGTACTAAATTATACTAACTTTAATGCCTACACAATATTGAATTCTGCTAAATCTGTAGTTATTGACATTTGACTGCCAACTAGCTGCACTAAGCTTGTTGGCACACATGGTATTTGTGCTATGTTGCTACTTTACAGGGTACAGTTTTATCGATTGTTCTTCCTAGATGTTTGCTGCTGTACAGGGCACTGCTAAGTCATACAAATATGCAAAATTTATAGCGACACAGAAAAAAGAAAACTAATTAATGAGCCCTCTGGCCAATGAAATGGCTACACTATGAGTCATTTCTGTGTTTTAAAACTCAGACCAGGCAAATGCATCCTGTACACAAAATGAATAAACTCAGTCCTCTTAATGTAAAAACACAGTAGAAGAGACCCACAAGTGCAATGCTACCACAAACCACTTAAACAACTAATAATAGAGGCTGCTGCTATGCTGGTAAACGCTCGTGCAAGCAGTATAAATCAAAGTTGTAGTAAATCAAAATAGCAGGACTGAGCGAAAACAAGTGTAACACTTAAAGTTCAAAGTACTTTATTATCAATAATTAATAAGATAAGCGCTTTCGCTGTGTAGCTTCATCAGATCTGATCACTTCCTTGAGTGAAGATACCCTAGAATTCTTGGACATAGAAATATATAAAAAAGACAATACATTTCAGTCCAAGGTTTATAGGAAAAAGACCTATTCAAACTCTTACCTACACTATAAGAGTGCTCATCCTATGCATTATAAAAGAAATATAGTAAAAGGCCAGTATATTAGGTCATGTAGGATGACTTCAAATTATGATGATTTTATGGAAGAAATGAATGTTCTTAGAAAAATGTTTAAGAATAGAAGTTATCCTGACTAGTTAATAGAAAAGACGGAGATAGAGGTGATGGAAGGTAGGAAGAGTAAATTTAAACCTATATTGGGTATAGATGCTACTGAGAAGGAAATAAATACAAAAAATGTGGATGAGAATTTCAGTAATGCATTGGTATCAGAGTACAATGCCAGTTCAAGGATAGTGAGAGAAATAGTTGAAAATGAATGGAATAGATTCATAGCTTTCACTGATTTGGACAACATTTCGAAAAGTAATTTAAAAGTAGTATACAAAAATTCCAATAACCTCAAAAAACTATTGGAAGGTAATACAGATACCCGATATTCTGATAGGAGAATAAAGAAAGGAACATTTAAATGTGGTCATTGTTCGCAATGTACCTATGTTATAAACAAAGAAGAAGTTTTTATAGAAAGTAGAAACATAAAGCTGGAAAGTAAGGACTTTAATAATTGTGATTCTAAAGGCGTGGTATACCTGGCATTGTGTAAGACATGCCAAGGTGTTTATGTTGGAAAAACTGAAAGGAAACTAAAAAGGAGAATATACGAGCATATATATGACATACAGGTAAAAAAGGAAACAAATGCACTGTATAAGCATACCAAGGAATGCCCGGAGGCACAAGTTACATTTTATGTCATTGAGAGAGTAGACATAGATAAAATGGGAGGGCTGTGGGAATAAATAGAATATAGGGAGCTGTACTGGCAACTAATACTAGAGGCAAACAAAGCCCCTGGTCTTAACGAAAATATTTCCATAGCCCCCCTTTTGTAAATAAGATCAGCCAAATTGTAATATGTGTCTAATAGGAATTTCAAGAAAGTTGCTCAAACCTTACTTATAAAGAGTCCTAAATGCTTTATAAACTCTCTACATACTTTTTACTAAACATCTTTTTTGTTAAGTAATTTTTATTTAATGTTCATTTGAATGCAATTTTAATAACATTTTTTTAATAAGTTTTTTAATCAAACAGTAATAAATTGATTTTTAACATATGTATGTATTTATAGACCAAGCATATATTAAAGTAGGCATTTTTAGAACTCACTTTATGTAAGTTATGTTTTAAGGAAAAGGAAATGGTTTGTTATTTTGTTGTTCCTTGCAAAATCTTTGTATGGCCACTAGATGGTGCTAAATGGATTCGTTTTTGCAGAAGTATTTCTTTCATCAAACGAAAGTTTCATTTCATTTTTTACTTATTTAGTATTTTTTAATTCATTTATGCATTTTACCAAAATTTAACACAGTTTTAAAAGTGAATGGTTATTTATAATAAGAGTATGTGATTTAGTAATGTATTGATACACACCTTTAAATTTTTATCATATAAAACATAAAATGTTAACATCAGGTTGAAAGCACAAGCACTTTTTTCACTTTTTCTCAATTACAAGTTGATTGCTTAGCAAAGCTGATTTGTTAATTGAAACAATGTGCTCTATAAAAGGTATTAGCATTGGAAGCAGCCCACATCTGATGAAGTAGGAGAAACGAAAACGTACTGTGTATTTGGAGGCGTTTATGTGAACTGTTTGTGGCTTGTGGATTAAACTTCTGTTTCCTGTGACAGCTTCGGTTCTATGCTTTATTGTTTTACCTTCTGGGTCATCATACTGTCTAATTTCAAGGTTGTTTATCGTGTTGGTGACCAGGTTACCTTATTTATTTATTCCATTTTCTAAGAACCAGATTAGCAAATGTAGGAGCTTAACAAGTCCCCATAGCTACACCTAAGCACCATGTTCAATCATAGCCTCATGTCAGGTTTTGTGCCCACTGAATGGCGCACAGCAACAGTTATCCCACTCCACCAAGGGGGAGCCATCACTGAGCCTGGGAACTATCGCCCTATTAGCCTGATGAGCCTGGTCTTTAAGGCCTTGGAACGTATCATCATGGAATTCATAAACAAAGACAATGGTAACCTCCAAACTCTGGACCCCACCCAGTTCGGGTTTGTGAAAGGCAGGTCATGCCCCTTGAACCTGGTCGACTTCTTTGAGGCAGTCAAAAAGCCATAGATGAGGGTAAGGTGGTTCACACAGCTTATCATGACCTCGCCAAGGTTTTTGACACCATCCCCCTGTCTGGAATTACAGCTAAACTCACTAAACTAGGTATAAATCCCTATGTCACAAGATGGGTTGCCAACTGGCTCACTGACAGAACCCACACTGTAAAACTTGCAGACTCCAAATCTGACTTCAAACCAGTGGCAAGTGGAGTACCACAAGGTACAGTCCTGGGACCTCTCTTGTTTGGTATTTACTTGTCTGAAGTACATGCTAACACAGAAGGCCTCTGGCTAATGAAGTTTGCAAATGACTGCAAACTAGGAGCTATAGTAGAGTCCCCAAATGATGTGAACATCCTACAAAAGGGCCTCACTGAGACAGATGCCTGGTGTCAAAGACATGGCCTCAAGCTCAATGCCAAAAAGTGTATTGTTATCCCCTTTGGTTAAAAACTCTGTACTCATGAACTACCATGTAGGCGTCAGTCTTCTTAATGCAAAATGTGTGATAAGAGACCTTGGGACCCCGTTGGACAGTAGTCTCTCCTTTGATAATCATGTTGCCAGAGTAGTCAGGAAATTCTTCTACATGGCACACCTCATCACAAAAGGGTTCTCATCTAGGAAAAAAGAGGTAATTGTTCCCCTCTACTCGATACTCATTAGATCCGTTATAGAGTACAATGCCCCTTTTGGAATGTACCTCACAAGACATCTGCAGCAGCTGGAAAGGCCACAGAATTACCTCCCAAAGAGGATTACTGGCCTCAAACAGATGCCCTACACTGACCATCTCAAATAACACCAGCTTTACTCTGTAGCATATCGCCTACTCTGAGATAATTTCTGCCTAACATATAAAGCTATGTTAAACCCAGAGCTGTTGGACATGCTACACCTAAAGAAATCCCAATCCCACCGAGCTACATGCTCTAGGGACCTAAATCTTGTCACCACAATAAACAGGACATGCTGGAGGGATAGATTCCTGTCCCAGAGACTTCCCATACTCTGGAAAAGGCTACCCATCTATGTCAAGCAAAGTTCTTCATTAGCACTCTTCAAGAAAAATCTTGATGAGTGGATGAGAAATAGGAAATACACCTCGGAGATCACTTCTGTGGCTCTGCTTGACAGGGGCACAGGAAAATAACTTTCTTGGGTTGGCGTAAGCCAGGGAACTTTGTTGGCTAGGCTTATTTAGGCCCTTGGGCCGATAGCCTAGTACCTACCTATGAACCTAAGCACCGTTTAAAGAATCTGCCCTCAAACATAAAAAGGTTAGATAAAACAATCTCCATATGTAAACAATTTAGGTATTAGATGTATAACTGGTCTGTAGCAAGATGTCTCTAAGCCAGTCTATATCCAGCCCTTATAGAATGACTACACGCAATTGCTTGATTTCAATTGTAACAAACAACAAGTCAGCTTGCCTTAATACATCAACCAAGTATCATGGATTCCTAACAATATCAGGAAATAGATTGAAATTCACTTTAAATCTATGATCAACAAAGATAGTCAAATATTTCTGTGGTCTGCTGAAATCATAGGCCTCAAGTGTAGATCACTATAAGTATTGTGGATCGTAGGGATACCAAAAAATCCATGGAACAACAGGATATTCAACTCAAATAAAAGAACACAGTCTTCAAAATAAGACTGTTCATCAACAAAGCCTATAGTATTACAACAATATTTTTGATCACTATATTAGCCTCATTCTTAGAAACAGTGCTATATAAGTCTTTAATCTAGTAAACATATTCATGGAATAGTCCTTAGAATTCAATAACCATTACACCCCCTTTGTCAAGTTTCATAATTCAAATGACTTTATCCTGAGACAAATAAAATAACAAATTAAGTTAATTCTGTGTTAAATTGTGTATATAAGAAGCCTCTCTATTTTGTAGCAGAAGGCAGATATGTCTCTCACAAATGTTCCAAGTAATGAAGTGGAGTAAGCAAACTCATATCTTTGTAATCTGTCAGACTGAATGCTATTGTTGTCTAAAATAAAACAAAAACATCAGCTGTCTAATGAAAAGCCCATGAAGAGGTTAGTTTGAAGAAGCTAAGGAGGGGATAGGCTAAGTGATGATTAACACTTACCAATGGACAAACAGGAATATCATCAGGACCCATGGAACCAGTATTCCTGTTTTTTGATATTGGTAAAGTTACCTGATGCAATGTGTTGTGGGGGCAGGGAGAATTGAGGAAGGATGTGAGGAACCAGAGACAGGTGAAGTCAAATTAGAACAAAATTCATAAGACAGGGTATTAGCAATAGTTTTAGTGTCAGAGTAGGTGAAACCATTGGAATAAGCTACAAGCAGTAATATGACTTGGTTCTTCTATATATGGTTGCACTTTTGACTATTTGATTATTTCGTCAATGTATAGCTTCCTGTATGTTTCTTTCCTGATTGTTTAAACTCTGTTATCTTGCATTTCGATCATTATGTGTTGTCAATGCCAATTAAATATTGTTAAACCATATATATTCTATGTGGAACTTTTCTCCCTGGGTTTCCAATGAAAAAGGATCCGTGTCCACTTGGACTTTCCTGGTAAACAAATGTAAAATAACCAAGTAAAGTAAGTTTACCTTTCCATATCCCATTTATAGTTTCTTCACAGATACCGTCACACTTGGTCATGAACTGATGAAGTGTATGTTGACAAGTAACTGGTAGATCCTTTTCAGCTCCCGCTAGTATATTGTCTGACCATGGGTTAGTTACAGTACTTATTCTTCACTCATGCTCTAACTAATCTGAATGCTAACTAGAAGCTAATCCCATTTTTTTAGCCAGTTACTGGATTTTCCATAAAAGCTAGAAAAGTTGTAGGAGCAATTCTTGTAACTGTATGCAGACTGGGAACACTCACCACATATTTCGGAGGCTACCACCAAATGTTACTGTACCAGTGCAGCTCAGCGGGTATGTGATGCAGTAGAGAGAGTGGAATATTAAGTACAGAATCATTCCTGAACATCTGTCTCAGCTTTCATTCTTCTCAAGATCCAGTTAAAAAGTGTTAACATCTTCTGTGGTAGCACTGAGATATGAAGTTTCTACACACGTGATCACAGACTAGTTCTCTGGGTTGTAATGGCTTGAATGCAGAGGGTCAAGCTGATAGGTTCATAGGTTCATAGGTAGATACTGGGCTATCTGCCCGAAGGCATATATTACCCCAGCCACGTTGTGCGGTATTCACCGCCCCTTTGGTTAGTTCCCTAGGCCCTTGATGTAGCAGCTAGTACCCTTGACCCCTATCTAGTAGAGCTGTTGGTATAACTTTCTGTTACCCATCCACTCATCAAGGTTCCTCTTGAAGAGTGATAGTAAGGGGCTACATTTTATGTAGATCGGGACCTTGTTCCATAGCAAGGGAAGTCTTTGCAAAGGGAATCTATCCCTCCAGCATGTTCTATTCATTGTTGTGTTGAGGTTTATATCCCTAGAGCATGTAGCTTGAGTAGATTTGGTTTTGCTAAGATGGAGCATGTTCAACAGTTCTGGGTTGGACATGGCTCTGTATGTTAGACAGAGATCGCCTCTGAGAAGGTGGTATGCAACAGAGAAAAGCCTTAATTTTTTCAATCGTGCTGCATAGGGCAACTGATTGAGGCCAGTAATCCTCTTAGTGAGGTACCTCTGTGGTCTCTCCAGCTGATGGAGATGCCTAGCCAGGTACATTCCAATTGGTGCTTTGTATTCAATAATGGGTCTGATGAGGGAAGAGTAGAGGGGTACCACTACATCCTTAGATCTTGATGCGAACCCTTTTGTGATCAGATGGGTCACATAGCAGGATTTTCTAACCACCTTGGCAACATGGTTATCAAAGGAAAGCTGACTATCTACTTGGGTCCCTAGATCCCTTATTACTTCTTCAGATTTCAGGGGGTTACCTCCTATGTGGTAGTTCGCGGGTACTCTGTTTTTTCCAAAGGGGATTACTACGCATTTTTTAGCATTTAGCTTGAGACCATGGCTTTGACACCATGCATTAGTCTCATTAAGGCCCTTCTGGAGGATATCCATGCTGGCCGGAGACTCTATTATAGCACCCAGTTTGCAGTCATCTGCAAACTTGGTCAGCCACAGCCCTTCAGTGCTTGCCTGTACTTCTGAGAAGTATATTCGAAACAGAAGGGGCCCCAGGACAGAGCCCTGAGGCACACCACTCATTACTGCTCTGGATTCGGACATAGATCCCACTACTCTTACTTTGTGTGATCTGTCTGAGAGCCAGTTCACGATCCATCTTGTGATGTAAGGGTTTATGCCCAGGTTGGTGAGTTTATCAATAATACCCGAATGGGGAATGGTGTGATATTTTCAATGTGGGGAGGTTGCTGTTTGCCTGAATGAGAGAATTTCTTCTTTCAACACTGTTGTTTGACCATGGAGTTAGTATATAAACATTCATCGGTTCATAAGTAGTTATCAGGCATGTGGCCCAGGAGACCATTTATGGAATGTAGTCCAGTTTCCTAACTGTCACAGAGTAGTGTCTAGTTATGTGTCTTGTTCAGAGTCATGCAGTTGGTAAATGGAAGCTTTAGGGAATCAAACCCTGGACTACAGGAAGCAGATCATTAATTGCAGATAAAATTAATCATTTGTGCTAACTGCCAGCCAAAGTTCAGAGTATGAGGAGGTGTACACCAAATAAAGAGTGCAGGATTTTGTCTTTAAGTATGTTCTTGTTTGTTGAACTTTTTTTATAATTAACCCTTCACTAATGAAACATAGGTTAGCAGCCAAGAAGGATAACGGCTATTATGGGGGTTGGCATAATGGTTAAGGTATTTACTTTACAGAGACAAGACACAAGGTTTGATTGTCATCTTTGGGAAACTGGCTAAGCTAAAACAGCCTACATGAGCAGCTAGCCCAGTACTTACCTATGAACAATGCTTCTCTTTTCCAGTGTTAGAAATGCTAGCATAACTGGAGAAACTGAACAATAAGGGGAAGTCTTGGGTCTTTAATGGCTCCCACCTCTTGGGCCAAAGTGCACTCCAGAAGGCAAAGTCTTCATTTATTTTTAGACCAACAAGACAATGGTGCAGATTCAATAAAGCCTACATGGCTTGCTAAAACTGTGTGATGTCATGTAGCGAACAATGTGCTGTTTTGTATTCAGTAAGCAAATCTACATAGTGTGTAGAACCATGCAAACTCAGTACACATCATGGAATGCTAATTACAGTATAAGCAGTGGAACTGTACACTAATTAACCAATCTAAAATGGAGGAGCTATTCAACAAGCTACAAAGCAATTGTGTAGACTCAGTGCAGATTTTGGCCTTGAATTCCAAAACCTATTGGAATACTGCCATAGAAACTGCTGTCCATGAAAAGAATGTTAGGGGCTCTGCTGTCGCCCTTCTGCATGTGTATGTGCATGAGACACAGGTCTATGGTGCTGCTGCTACTGTTGCTGTGAATAGACCTCATCTAAGAAGGAGAAGGGTGTTTAGACCCCGTTTACTTTTCATGGTCTGCATAAGGTGGAAGGAGTAGAGTGCTACAGGGTGGATAAAGACGCATGACAGGAATTCTGCAACCTCTGTCATCCTCAACTGAGAATAAGGGCAAACCTAGGGGAACCCATACCTGCAGAGACTAAGGTATGTGTAGCACTTAAAATATTAGCTACAGAAACCTTTGAGAAGCCAACAAGGGATATACTGGGGATGTCACAGGCATCAGCATTCAGGTTCCTACATTACTTCTTGAATGCTGTTCTACAATATTACATTTGAGGACAGAGCTACATCTATGCAAGATTTCTACCCTGTAGCATGCTTCCCTGAAGTTCTGAGTGTCATAGACTGCACGCACATTGTAATCGAGCACCACCTGGGGACCAGAAAGGGTGTACATAAACAAAAAGGGCTTCCATTCCATTAACTGCCAGGTAAGGAAATCAACCTGAATATGTGTGCTGGCAACCCTGGCAGTTACCCTGATTCCTGTATCTGGCACAAATCTCAATTCTATCAGAGTTTTTCCAGGTGGGATATCCCACAAGGTCATTTCATAGGTTCAACGGAGGTTACTAGGCTAGCGGCCCTAGAGCCTTTACAAGCCACTGTGGATGTATTTACTGAGTGATGCAGGGTATGCACTCGACCCATGGCTGATGACATCCATCAGAAATGTGCAAACACCCACCAAAGAATGTTATAATGAGGCACATATTCAAACAAGAAATATCAAAGAGCATGTGTTTGGGCTGCTGAAGTCATGGTCTGTGCCTAGATACATCAGGGGAGCCCTGCAGTACAATCCCCCTACTTGTGCACCATCCTTCACAGTATTATTCTGAGAAAACAGCTTCAGCAGGAACACCAAGGGAAGGGGCACACATCCCACCACCACTGGCAAGGTCACCACAGCCATACACAAATGAGAAGTCAGAGTTGGAACCAGCAGTCACTGTGGGTGTAGGTAGACGTACGTGTGCACAATATGCCCTCACCTTGGCTAAGAGGCAATGGATAGCACACATGCTCACTATCTAATGGGGTACAACTTTCATCCTGTGCATGTACATACAGTAAAATTGATGCCAAATAATGCTGACAGCTTTCACTTACCCATGTAATAGCTGTGTACTGCTAGCATCACACAGAGCCAGTCCTGAATTAAAACACTTGCAACTACTGGACTGTTAAGATAAGTGTTGAACCTGGAATAGAAAAATAAATGGCTAAGAACATGAATAAATGGCAGATCCTTGCATACTGTGACTTGCTAATGTAACTAAGTAGAAGGTGGGTGAGTTTTACAGCAATTACATCAACATGTGACAGCAATGACTTACGTGATTACATGTGTCCTCTATCAACTAATAGGCATCAAGCATCAAAAATACACACAAAACAAAACCTGTAAGAAAGTAGAACAATTTTCAAAAGAGCATCACAAACACATTTGTAGTAAGCGCTCAGTCAGCTATGTACCCTGTACATCAGAAAAAAGACTTATGTATCCCTGAATCCAAAAGATGCATAATTAAGGATTTGGCATGGTTATCACAATTTGGACATTTAGACAGGATGTTTTGTGTGTGTGTGTGTGGGGGTGGGGGGGGTGGGGGCAGGAAGCCTAGGCTGACAAAAAAGGTAATGAGTCCAGGTGAGTAAGAAAGACAGGCTGGAAGACAGACATTTTGATAACGTATCAAATGGTCACTTTGACAGAGTAAGCTGTAAACTTCTCAGATGACCCACGTAACTGTTATGTGTGTGTGTCAGTATAGGCACTCAAGGTGAAATGTGTGAGTGTCTGTAAGAACATGTCTAAGCTCTGTACAAGCTCTACATCCTGATATGTCAGACAGGTGTGAACTGTGCATGGTAGAGGTAACAGTTCATTGTCGTCACCCCTGACAGTGAGAACTTGCTCTCCCAGGAGTTGCTTTGGCACGTCTATACCCATGGTCAGATGTGCTGCTGCTGTAACCTGAAAGTAACTGATATCTGCAGGACAAGCTCTCCTCATGAGTACTTCCAGGACCATGACCCCATGGCTTACCGCATTGTAGTGTGGACACCTCAATCACAGATGGAGCAGTGGAAGTAGTTACCAGAGCATGGCCACATTGGCTAACATCAGGTGATGTTGATGACCTATGCCCACATGAATGCTGTCCCCCCTCCCACCTTGCCCACATTTTTGTTATAGTCAGAGTCAACCAATGCTGAAGGCACAGTAACCACACTACCCTGATCAAGTATGCCACCCCCCCCCACTTGTCCAATATCTGAGGGCTCAGTGGAACAGGTATGCTTAGGCCTACTGACTGTGTCTGAGGGAAATACAGGGGATGGCTGAATGATAATCACAGTGTCAGATTCAACATCTGCACCCCCCCAACTGTGCCTTTGTTTGGCCATCATCATCTTCAGAGTCTCCCGATACTCTGACATCAGGTGGTAGGAGTCCTACATTTTCCTGCTGTGAGAATCACATGTGAAAATAACATAGAAATGAAATTAATACTGCACTAAATATTTAAAACAATTTATATGATAAACTAACACTGGTTGCAAATGGTACAGGAATAATCACACCTCACAAATACAGATAAATGCATATATCTGACAAATGGTACAGCAATAAATACACCTCACACATACAGATAAATGCATATATCTGACAAATGGTACAACAATAAACACACCTCACACATACAGATAAATGCATATATCTGACAAATGGTACAGCAATAAACACACCTCACACATACAGATAGCTGCATATATCTGACAAATGGTACAGCAATAAACACACCTCACACATACAGATAAATGCATATATCTGACAAATGGTACAGCAATAAACACACCTCACACATACAGATAGCTGCATATATCTGACAAATGGTACAGCAATAAACACACCTCACACATACAGATAAATGCATATATCTGACAAATGGTATAGCAATAAACACACCTCACACATACAGATAAATGCATATATCTGACAAATGGTACATCAATAAACACACCTCACAAATACAGATAAATGCATATATCTGACAAATGGTACAGCAATAAACACACCTCACACATACAGATAAATGCATATATCTGACAAATGGTACATCAATAAACACACCTCACACATACAGATAAATGCATATATCTGACAAATGGTATAGCAATAAACACACCTCACACATACAGATAAATGCATATATCTGACAAATGGTACAGCAATAAACACACCTCACACATACAGATAAATGCATATATCTGACAAATGGTACAGCAATAAACACACCTCACACATACAGATAAATGCATATATCTGACAAATGGTACAACAATAAACACACCTCACACATACAGATAAATGCATATATCTGACAAATGGTACAGCAATAAACACACCTCACACATACAGATAAATGCATATATCTGACAAATGGTACAGCAATAAACACACCTCACACATACAGATAAATGCATATATCTGACAAATGGTACAGCAATAAACACACCTCACA
>NC_056733.1:992423240-992435634 GCF_019279795.1 Protopterus annectens | reverse complement strand
ATAGCATACAACAATAAACACATACAGATAAATGCATATATCTGACAAATGGTACAGCAATAAACACACCTCACACATACAGATAAATGCATATATCTGACAAATGGTACAGCAATAAACACACCTCACACATACAGATAAATGCATATATCTGACAAATGGTACAACAATAAACACACCTCACACATACAGATAAATGCATATATCTGACAAATGGTACAGCAATAAACACACCTCACACATACAGATAAATGCATATATCTGACAAATGGTACAACAATAAACACACCTCACACATACAGATAAATGCATATATCTGACAAATGGTACAGCAATAAACACACCTCACACATACAGATAAATGCATATATCTGACAAATGGTACAGCAATAAACACACCTCACACATACAGATAAATGCATATATCTGACAAATGGTACAGCAATAAACACACCTCACACATACAGATAAATGCATATATCTGACAAATGGTACAGCAATAAACACACCTCACACATACAGATAAATGCATATATCTGACAAATGGTACAGCAATAAACACACTTCACATACAGATAAATGCTATATATATTCAAATGGTATAGCAATAAACACACCTCACACATACAGATAAATGCATATATCTGACAAATGGTACAGCAATAAACACACATCACACATACAGATAAATGCATATATCTGACAAATGGTACATAATAAACACCTCACACATACAGATAAATGCATATATCTGACAAATGGTACAGCAATAAACACACCTCACACATACAGATAAATGCATATATCTGACAAATGGTACATCAATAAACACACCTCACACATACAGATAAATGCATATATCTGACAAATGGTACAGCAATAAACACACCTCACACATACAGATAAATGCATATATCTGACAAATGGTCATCAATAATCAAAGAAAATGTTTTGGCTTAAAATGTGCAGATGACTCCACACTTGGCAGGGAGGATGTTCCTGGAAGAAATGAAGCAAGGAAATACATAAATTAAACATCACAATTGCAGTAACACAGGGGGACAATGAATACACAGTTTTGCTTATATGTCCATTAACAATAGTTTTAACTGAAACTTGACTGATATGTCCACCCACAGCCCATGTATAATTAACAAATTTGTCATTAAGTCTTAATTTATCAATAGGTTCATAAAAAATACAGGAAGTATTAGTTAAAGTACATTACATTTCCCCGAAATAACATAGCAAATTGTAAGATAACAATAACACTTGTGATTAAAGTTAATAACCTGTCTATCTGAGAAATGTAAATGCCTGCCAAAATACCTATGCCAACACTGAGCTATAAGGAGTGCATTCAGATAAAAGTTTCATTTTCTAATGCATATATATATATATATATATATTGCTTCGTAACATGATACAAAATTTTGAATGCACTTGAAAAATACAATCATACCTTATCAAGATTAGAAGCCTCTTGTGCAGATAAATCAAAAGGTGTAGGTATTCACCAGAAACCTACATAAACATCAGAGACCTTCCAAACACAAACATACTACACCTAATGCAGCACCTACAGCACTCAATACACATAAAATATAAGCAACAGTATCTCACCAAATAAATTTCTAAGGCAAAGCACATCTAAACAAAATTCAATTTTTTAGTCATAGGTGACTCCATTGTGAGACACATAGACGTACCACTCACCATGCTGGACAAGAAGAAGGTTACTGTCAGCTGTCTATCGGGTGCCAAGATACATCAGATCACACATGCACTCAAGTCTCTCAACAAGTATCTTTATGACTGTCATAGTTCATGTTGGTGTGAATGACTTGAGACATACCTCACTGGACTACATGAAGAAAGACAAGACTGGCCTCTCTGAATATGTGTCCCATGCAGGTATGTTTCTAGCCTTGAGCAGCATTCTACCCTCACCGAAGATGATACCACAATATAAACAAAAAATGATTGCCTTCAAGAATTGGTTTAGTTTCTGTTGTCATTCTAAGGGTATCTAGTTCCTGTCAGCCTGGGATGACATGGTTGATAGACTATGCTATTTCGCCACACATGGTCTTCACCTGTCACCTCTAGGCTTTCGGTTACTGGCTAAGGCACTTGTCTCCCCATAGTGCCTTTTTTAGGCAAGGTCTCAAAAACAAATTTCCCCAATGTGAAAATATCACTTACAAATAAATTAAAGGTTATGCTGCCAAACCCTAGGAGTTTAAATCAGAAACTGTACACTCTGGAAGTAGTCTTTTCCCTGGAGGATGTTGACATCTGCACAGTCACAGAAACTTGGTTTAGGGCTGCAGAGAGTACCCCAGCCATGCAAGGCTACAATGCCTTCCACACTTTCAGACTGCAAAAAGAACCCGTGAGAACCAAAGGAGGTGGACTATCTATCCTCATCAAAGATAAATGCACCTTTAGACTGCTGAGACAGGAAAACTCCATGGAGTTACTCCAAGTTCAACTAACTGTGGGTAAGACCGCCCCTCCTTTCAAGTCATCATTAGCTGTAGGCCCCCCCTTCAATGACACAAGATACCCATGCTGTTTATTTAGGCCTGCTTGAGTTAGTCAAATTACAACCAAACACTCCAGTCGTGAGCGAGTTTAACTACCCCTCCATTGACTGGGAAACTTATATGAGTACCAACACGCTTGCACAAAGGTTCCTGGATTTTATTAATACTAATATGCTGGAACAACTAATATGCAATCCCACAAGGTGCTCAAATATTCTCAACCTGGTCCTCACCAACATGGGTGACCGTTGCACCACCACAAGTACAGGACCCTCAGTGGTTAAATCTGATCATAATTCAGTCACATTTGAAGTAGGTGAAATCTTGCTAAAACATTTCACCAAAGCTAATTATATCCTACTAAGGGATGGCATAAATAACTATCAAGCTCCTATTCCCAGAGGTGGCACTGACAGCTATACTAAGGTATACATAAATGCCCTGCACAAAAACTTATACAAATGTATTGACACAGCTGTACCTGATAGAATCAAAACAAGATCCTCAAGAAAAAAACAAGCCTCCCTGGGGTCATCTAGCATTAATACGTTATACAACAAAAGGAAGCAGTTGCTATCCAAGAATGAAAAAGGCAGGTCCCAGTACTGGAAGAACACCCTCCTCTGATTGAACAAACGAATAAGACAACTTGCAAAATCCTCTAAGAGCAACTTAAAAAAAATTAGCAACCATAGCTAACGATAACCATAAGGCATTCTTTAGCTATATCCATAAACTAAAAGGTAGGACCCAGATGTGTGCTGAACTAGTTGTAGATAGCATCACACACACATACACACCCCTGAAAAATTAGCTAACCTATTAGCTGACAGGTTTGGTGAAACTTTCACCCTCCTGCCCCCCACCAAACATTACATAAAGCATTCCCTCTACATCACCCCCACCTTTATCTCCAAAGAGCAAGTCATTCATGCTCTCTCCAAGGCCAAAAACACAGCCTCTATGGGACCAGATGGCATCCCAGGTTGTGTTTTAAATGGTCTAAACCATGAGTTAATAACTATATTAGGTACTCTCTTCAACCACAGCCTGCGTACTTGTTTTGTCCTCCCTCAATGGAAAACAGCAACCGTCATCCCCCTTCATAAAGGGCGCACAGCAACAGACCCTGGGAATTACAGACCCATAATCCTAACCAGCCTTATCTGTAAGGCCATGGAATTAATCATAATGGAACTTATAAATAAGGATATAGGTGATCTCCAAACCCATTGATCTGACATAGTTTGGTTTTGTCAAAGGCAAGTAATGCCTGTTAAACCTGGTGGACATCTTTAAAAATGTTACCAGAGACATAGACCATGTCTCCACAGTGGTAAGAAGGGGAATTCTATATTGCTCACCTCATAAGTAAAGATATTGCATTGAGAAAAAAAGAAGTTATAACCTCTCTGTACTCTTCCCTCATCAGGCCAACAATTGAGTACAACACCCCTTTTGGTAGGTACCCTTCCAAGCACCTGCAGCAATTGGAGACACCACAAAGGTTCCTCACAAAAAATTCAAGGTCTTTAGCATCTGTCCTATGTAGATCATCTGAAATCACTGTTACTTTATTCTGTTTCATACAGACTACTCAGAGGTGATCTATGCCTTGCATATAAGGCAATCTTTGACCCTGCATTATTGGAAATGCTGCAAATCTGCAAGTCAAACGGTACATGGGTTACACTCTCTAAAGACCTTAACCTGGTATGTGACATTAATAGAACCCGCTGAAGGTACAAATTTGTCTCCCAGAGGTTACCACAACTTTGGAATGGACTCACACTTTATGTCAGACAGAACACCTCATTAGCCCTCTTCAAATGCAACCTGGATGATTGGATGAGTAACTGCAAATTCACCCTGGGATTTCCACCAATGTCCCTCTTGGACAGGGGCAATGGGCACTGATAGTGGAAATAAGGGTAGATCTTGGCTAAGCATCTAAGGGCCCTAGGGCCATTAGCCTAGTAACTTCCTCTGATCCTCTGATCCTAGACAAAGGCAAATATGTGCATGCAGCTTACCTTGACATAGCCAAGGCCTTCAACACAATCCCACATTTGGGATTTATTGATTAACTCTCCCAGCTGAATATCAACCCTCATGTTGTCAGGTGGGTTGCTAACTGGCTCATTGACAGATGACACTCAGTCAAAGTTGGATACTTTCCCTCACCAGCAGACCTGCCACCAGTGGGGTTCCACAGGGGTCAGTGCTGGGCCCCCTATTGTTTGAAATATACTTGTCAGTAGTTCAGGCCAAAACAAAGGGGCAGTGGCTGACTGCATTTGCTGGCGACTGCAAATTAGGTACAATCACTGAATCTGCAAGCGGTGTCAATATACTTCAAAAGGGACTTACACAAACCAGTGACTGGTGCCAAAGTCATGGACTCAAACTCAGTGCAAAACAGTGCATTATCATCCCCTTTAGTAAATAAGATATCCCTGCAGATTATCATATACATAATAATACCCTAATTAACAACTCAGTAGTGAGAGACTTGGGAATGCAAGTTGACTGTAGACTAATCTTTGACCATCATGTGTCTACTGTGGTAAGGAAAGCATTCTATGTCAAACACCTCATTAGCAAAGGTATTGTCTCAACAGTGAAAAAGGTTATAACTCTCCTGTATACGACTCTCATCAGGCCAATAATTGAGTACAGTGCTCCCTTTGGTGTGTACCTTACCAGGCACCTGCAGCGACATGAAAGACCTCAGATTTCTAACCAAGAAAATTCAGGGTCTCCAGCACCATGTCATACATTGACAGACTGAAGTCACTGTCACTGTACTCAGTAGCATGCAGACTACTTAGAGGAGACTTGTGCCTGGCCTATAGAGCAATCTCAGATCCAAGCCTAATGGAAATGTTACTCATCCACAAGTCAAATGGGACAAGGGTCAGCCACTCCAGGGATTTTAACCTGGCCTGTGACATAAATAGGACCCACTGGACTAACAGATATGTCTCTCAGAAGTTGCCACTCCTCTGGAATAAGCTACAAATTCACATCAAACAGAGCCCCTGTATGACCCTGTTTAAGCGTAGCCTGGAAGAATGGATGGGAAACCATAAATTCCTGTCAGGGATTTTGCCTATGACTCTGCTAGATATGGGCAGTCATTACTAAGATCTCGAGTTTTGGCAAGATCCTTTAAATTGGGTTTCTCTAGTATTATATTGGGTATACACAGCTAGGCTTATAAAGACCTTCGGGTCAATAGCCCAGTAATCACCCCTGAACATATGAACCTATTATGTTTTCTCAAAAAAACAAGACTCCTCACCTACAAGTTTCCTAACTATATGGTTATCTTTTTGTAGTGTAGATTAACAAAACAGTGTAAGAAACTTCTCTGTGTGGAAGATTTTCAGTCCATATATTTCTAGTTAATCAATGTATATTAATCAGATCAGACAATAGTAGTAGAAGTAGCGAATGTAAACTCGTCAAGTCAAAAAGTAATAATAGAAAATATATAATTCTACTGCATTACTAAGTATTCAAAAGTAATCCAAGCAAGGCAGGCTGTCTGTTTCCAGTCGAAAATCCTTTATTAAGTACACAGACAAACGATCCAAGTAAAACAAAAATAGAGTAATAATTTCCTCACAAGCTTTCTAAATATATATATACTTTTTATCAGGCATGGGAGTGGTTTATTGTGCTGTAAAACAAAGTGTTATTGGTACACATGTTAAATTCACATCCCTTCCCCCATCAGTGTGACATTCGAGCTGGTCCTGCCCTACCTAGTAGCTGTCATAATAGTATATAGCCCTAATGTACTTTAATGGCACATCTTATTTAACCAAATTATTAAGTAGATTATTAAGTCTATGATTTTATCCAAGGTAATATACTACATGGCTGGAAATATATCAACCTTAGTTCATTTTGCGATCAAAAATTATATATAAATATGTACATATACATTTTGCATGTAAAAATCAGTTTCTATTTTCATAACCTATTGTTAATAAAGATTGTTTTCATCCTTCTAGACTTCTTCAGGTCTGTGTACAAGAACCCTAAAAACCTATATAATTGTATAATTAGTTAGTATTGTTATTACCATCATTTTGAATAAAGTGGAAAAAAGAGAACCAAAATTATTTTATTTTATTTTATTTTCTACAAATTGGTTTTAAATACCATTTTAAATCATTTGAAATTTAAGTGTATATTTTGTTTCCATCATCATACATACATTTTGTCTTATTTTTATTTTTTTCTGGCTCTCTTTTTTTCCACTTTATTCAAAATTATGGTAATAACAATACTAACTAATTATACAATTATATAGGTTTTTAGGGTTCTTGTACACAGACCTGAAGAAGTCTAGAAGGACGATCTTTGTTAACAATAGGTTATGAAAATAGAAACTGATTTTTACATGCAAAATGTATATGTATATATTTATATATAATTTTTGATCGCAAAATGAACTAAGGATGATACATTTCCAGCCATGTAGTATATTGCCTTGGATAAAATCACAGACTTAATAATCTACTTAATAATTTGGTTAAATAAGATGTACCATTAAAGTACATTAGGGCTATATATTATTATGACAGCTACTAGGTAGGGCAGGACCAGCTCGAATGTCACACTGATGGGGGAAGGGATGTGAATTTAACCATGTGTACCAATAACACTTTGTTTTACAGCACAATAAATCACTCCCATGCCTGATAAAAAAGTATATATATATTTAGAAAGTTTGTGAGGAAATTATTACTCTATTTTTGTTTTACTTGGATCGCTTGTCTGTGTACTTAATAAAAGACTTTCGACTGGAAACAGACGGCCTGCCTTGCTTGGATTACTTTTGAATACTTAGTAATGCTGTAGAATTATATATTTTCTATTATTACTTTTTGACTTGAGTTTACGTCAGCTACTACTATTGTCTGATCTGATTAATATACAGTGATTAACTACAAATATATGGACTGAAAATCTTCCACACAGAGAAGTTTCTTACACTGTTTTGTTTGTAGACCCACTACACTTTAGTGGGTTGTTTTGAGACTTCGGGGATACCACGGAGATTACTTGTTTTTTATAGTGTAGATTCAGACCTCTGAGCATGGTGAAGATGCAAATAAAGTGTGAACTCATTAGAATTGCTGAATTGTGTAGCAGGTGTAAACTTAGTGGCAGCACCACCTCATTGTTAGTTGCTAATGGATTACAACAGTGAATGACAAGTGTGAGGGAGAAGGAAGACACAACAGCAATACAGACTACCATACCTGCAGTAGGTGAGTCAACCAGGATACACTTACAAAGTGTAGAAGTAACTTTATCAAGTTTTAAATGGAAGTAAACTGTACACATTTCTCATCTTTGTTCACTAATAGCCAGTCTTCTGCCTTTTTACTGCCATGTATTTTTATCATATATCTAAAGGACAATGATACAAAATGCTCTCTAGACTGCATGTCTGAGAGTACAAAACAGATAAGAGAAGAATGAACATAAGACAAAGAGAACATGGAGCTGCATAGGTGCAAACAATAGTCATAAATGGCTGTGTGATCACTCATTGCACTAAATATGAAAGCCACGGGTCTGCTTCAAAGGATCGAAATTTCACAACATTGAACCTCTGATCTTTGAAGACCTGATGATCAAAGTTATGAAATATTGAACTTTGTGAATGGAGATCGCCGTACAGTGCAGAATGAGAAATATACTGTTCTCTAAACTGTAGTGCAATCTCAGCTGGTATATTTAAGTAGCTGGGGATGTGGAGGGTGCAGGGTGGCTTGCCCCCTTACAAAAATGTGAAAGAAGATGTTTTATATGGTAGGTTTTTGTGTTTTTTTTATGTTTGATATTTCACAACATCAATCCTCTGGTTTTCGATGATCAGAGGTTCGATGTTGTGAAATTTTGATCCTTTAGAGTAGACCCAAAGCCCCATGTACAATCAAATGATAGTGTACAAGTGTATATGTCTTGTTAATATTGTAGAGGAAATGGGAATTGCCTGTATGCACATGATTTGCCTTCCTGCTGCAAAGTTGTTTCTGTGACAGAAAGACACTCGTAGTGTGTTTTGTAGCTTCATTAGTATGATAGTTCAAATTCAGCATTGTGTAAAAATGTGTAGTGTGTTAAAATGTATTTTGTAATGTTTATGTCTTTTTTTAAATATTAATTTTTGCACAGCACACCTCTTAGCACAAATATGGTGAAATGGATAAATACTTTAAAATTAATGGAAGTTGCTTGTATGATAAGGCAGCATAAATTAGAGTTTGAAAAATCTGTGTGTGTAGTACGCCTGGTAAACACTATGAAGCTCACAGCAGATAGGATATGTAGATCATGGTTCAAGTTCCACATTTATCTTTAATGCTAAAAACTAATAAACACTTTTTACAATAATAATACATGTTGAATTTTGCCTGTCTCATTTCTGCATTGCTCACCTCTGCTCAGACATGGTGCAGTGCCGCAAAGAATAAACAGACATTGTCAGTTTCAAAAAGATACATTCTTACATCTTTTGCCTTCTTTTGCACAAAATGTGCGGTGCTGCTTAGCAGTCAGCATGCATGCACAACACCTGCAGTATCCCAACATCTTTAGACAATAAGCAGACATTGTCAATTTCTAAAAATATACATTGTAACAGGTGCTGTTTTCCATCTTGCAAACACACCAAGCAGCATTGCACAGCAATCAGCACTCATACACAGTAATTAGTGTAAGAATTGCACCCACTATCAAGCTCTCCCTGTAGCAACAGATGTAAGCTAATGGCCACGATACAGATAACTCAGAGTTCTAATTCAGCAAGCTCTAAATTGTATTAATGCTGGTTCACTGTAATTTAGATACAAATTACCAATATAAAATAATTATATATAAAAATAACTGCAGGTAGCAGGTGGACTGAGCATACATATGTTATCATGGGTCTATATGACTTGGTCGACAGTTCATATGATCGACTGTTTATTTGGTCGACAGTTCATTTGATCGACAAGCATTTGCCCCCTTCCCCAAGGTTGTGTGACCCTGGAGTTGATATATATAGTTAGGGGGGGGCGAAGCCCCCCACCTAAAATGCTTGTCGATCAAATGAACTGTTGACCAAATAAACAGTCGATCATATGAACTGTCGACCAAGTCATATAGACCCGACTGAAGGTATGCTGACAATTATGTCTCTGTAATTAAAAGTGCCTTTTCTTCCCTGGGATTGACTTCATACTTCAATGATAGTCATATACACATGAATGTATAAACCAGGACATTGTCACATCACACACATACATGGTTATCCACTCACTCTTTAATGTGTCTGCATAATTAATGAGCATATCTGACAAACTCTTTTTCTGTGGCAAGGAGGAAAGCAACACCTATGTGGAAGAATATGCATTCTGTAGTGTCCATAGGTTTGAATCGCACATTGTACAAATTACTGTTATCAGTGTGTCACACCACATAAAAATGTTGTCAGGTCATAAAATTTATACCCCAAATACATGTCTAAAATGTTAAGTCATCTAAAAGATACAGCAACATCCAACCCACAAATGCATGCCAACTGTCACATTACCCTTCCCGTTTCATACACTGCCTTCCTCTTTGGCACTTAACATCTTACAAACTTTGTTGGCATGGTTGTGCACATTTGGACACTGACTGTTAAAGGTGGTATCACAAATTGGCAGGATAACACTTTACCTGTTGTGGTATGACCTGTGCAGACATGGCTGGAGCTAGGAAGAAAGGTTCCCAATTTAGGGCTCAAAGATGGGGTGTACAGGAGTCCAGAATATTCATTGGACTCCTTTTAAAGTGCTACAGCTGTAGACTTTTGCAGGGAGACTATACCAGGCCTCAATACTTACCAAGGTTGTTTCCAGTGAAGCTGCTGTTCTAAACACTGGACAGTAATGTTTAAACTCACTGCACTAAAGGAACACACAGTTACAGGAGAGTAAAGGCACTAATATTACATATTTACTCTAACATTTGTTTAGACTGCCAAATGTATAAAAATGCAAATCCATATGTATACCATTGACATAAATCAATTGACTGATGTTCATTTTTATACAGTGCTTCACTGTACTCATTGCCTCTCACATTTGCAAAAAGTTATCCCATTTACTTATGTAATGCCATCTTGACCGCATGTGTACAAAATTTGATTGAGTTAGATTCAAACCCTGTGTCGTTTGTCCTCAAATATGAGCTCCTTGCTTTTACACCTTGTGATGCCCCAACACTGGAGCAGTAATCACATATCCTCAATCCTCACTGTTGGCACCAGTGGGGGAGGCACACTGGGAGGATAACAGGAACACATATAGAATTTCCAGATGCAGCTTTCTGCATCAAGTGCAATTTCCTTTAAGAGCACACAGAGACCACAGTCAGTCTGGGGCTGGTTTCTCACTCTTTCTCCAGATCTCCAGTAAGACGCCCTACTGGTACAGCTATAGAGTTGCAGTCTCAGCACAGTGACCAAGCCAAGACCTCCAGCACCCTTTCTGTCCAACAAGTGCTTCTTGTCCCTGCCCAAGTAGCTGACACACACTCTTTCAGGTTTGATTTAGACACACACGGACACACACACACACACACACACACACACACACACACACACACACACACACACACACACACACACACACACACACACACACACACACATCTGGGAAAGGCACAGGTTTACTAGCTATGCCCCCTTCTGCCCAAAGTATAAGGTAGTTACCACTACCACCAGCCAACTCCTTATTAGCTACTTTAAGGCTCTTAACAAAGGGTGTCCAATCTTACTGTGTAATATTAATAGTAACACAAATGGTAGTTTGACCAAGAGCAAGGCTATTAAGAGTGTCCCACACAGTGTCACCAAATAAATATGCAAGCACTCTCAAAACTTAAATGTTTCTACACAGATCAGCCACAATGACAGGTTTAAATATATTTAATAATAAATAATAAAAGAACAAGACAAAACTGAACATATATTCACAGTGACATTTGGAGTTCAAAACCACAGGAACTATTTACAACAACATTGCAGGACAGTTTCAAATAAATAAAGAAAATATCTAAACTAAGCATCACTATATTTGACTGTATCATATCTAAGGGAATTACTATAACCTAAGAGCTTACTAATGGAGCAAGACAGATGCAGTGACCAGATCTTTTAGTTGCTGTCAGGTCCAAGACAGAATGCAAAATGTTCTGTCTCACTAAGAAACTTCCCAAATTAATATCTAAAATATTACTTCTTGGATAGCTTGCAGAATGACATAATTTATGGTCATCTGACTGCTAGTTCCCAGGTCAAACAATCATTGATGAAGCTGACAGCATTTAGCATCTACCTGTAAAAATATACAGACATGGGCTACTCCTCAGATCTCTGGCAGAAGCTGGAAGTTATAAAACAATTGCATTCCTTCATGCTTTCAAGACTAATAATTAATTCACCATAAAGACAATACAGAAAGTTTCCTAGTACAGACATTGTGTATCTTGCTGCATTGAAAACTATAAGATACCATCTTTTATGGCCTAGCCATAATGTAATTTAATTTCAGGTGTTTTTCTAAAAATTGCTAGAATGAGGTTAACATCCTGTATCTCAGTTTCCACTGTTAAAATATATACGTTTAAGCAGTTACAATAGTGCATGTACATTTCTGCTCTTTTCCACTAGGGCACACTGTGGTTACATTTCAAACAGCAGTTTGAAAATACCTTTTCAACACACACATCTGTATCAGATGTTTGATATACACATGACCTACAGTTCTAATACATTTGTAAAACAAGCA
>NC_056733.1:992378240-992418240 GCF_019279795.1 Protopterus annectens | reverse complement strand
TCTCACACTTCAGTTCCTCCATCCCATTGCCACTGGCCATCATATGCAAACATTACTCAGTTTATTTTCTCAGGAGAGCAACTCATCTATTCACTCTCTAAGGCTAAAACACATACTCAATAGACCATGTCAACATCCCAGGTTACCCATACAATGAATTTAAACCTGACTTAGCAGACACAGTTGGAGCAATACTTAAACACAGCCTACTTTATTGCAGAAGGGTGTACAGCAACACTCATCCATCTGAACAAGGGGGGACCATTACCTGATGCAGGGACTTATATACCCATAATCCTGACTCTCCTCAACTGTGAGGCAGGCCAATGCCTCATCATGGACCTTATAAAAAGGGCACAGATAATCTCCCAACTGTGTACCAGTCCCATTTTTGATTTGTTAAGGCTACATCATGTCTGTTAAATCTGGTTGGCATCTCCAAGAAGGTCACCATGGGCATGTGTAAGGAAAAGACTGTTATCCGGCATACTTGACATGGCCAAGACTTTTGACACAAATCCACACTCAGGTGTTGCAGAGAAACTGTCTCAAGTGGCCATTAACTGTATGTCACCAAGTGGTTAGGCAAATGGATCACAGACAGGACACATAATGTCTAAGTTAGTGGTCACCTCTAACTAGAGTCCAGTAATCATGTTCATAACTCAGTATTCTGTACTAACCCCTCTCCTGTTCAGTATTTAGGTCTCATAAGTCAAGACAAACTTACGCATCCTTTGTATAACCATTTTCTGGATGCCTGTGATATAAATAGGACCTACTAGAGAGACAGGTATGTGTCATAGAGACTACCTCATCTTTTGACCAAGCTCCCCATCCATGTGAAGAGTTTCTCCCTAGTCCAATTTAAGTGTAACTTGGACAATTGGATGGGGAACAGGAAATTCATCCATGGCTTGGCACCTATGTCTCTAATGGGCACAGGCAATCTGTTAATAGTTCATCTCCCAGGCTCCTGCTTGTAAATATTTCATCTCCTAAACTCCTACTTACACTTATTAAGGGTACCAGAACTTGTCAGAGATAAAAAGGCATTTATGCCATGGCACGAGAGGTCATTAAAAGTTTTGACTTTCTTTATTCAGTGGCCTGTGGTTTTATTCATTTGTTTCTTATTGGTGGTCCTAACCATAAAAAGGCACTTGTGATTGTTAGCCTAGTAAACACCTATGAAATTATGAACCTATGACTGCAAATTGTGGAGAATTATTGAATCCACGAACACTATTGATATATTGCAGAAAGTCTGAATACACACAAATGACTGTTGCCAGAGCCATGGAGACACACTAGATGAACAAAAACAATTAATTACTTTTTGAAAGCAAATACACATTATAATTGCAACATTGTTCTGCATCAAATGACATTATAGTTCCATTGTTCTACAAAAAAGGAGATTACAGTCCCACTATTCTACATCAAAGGACATTATAGTCCCATTGTTCTATATCAAAGGACATTACAGTCCCAGTTTTCTACATCAGAGGACATTACTGTCCCATTGTTCTACATCAAAGGACATTATAGTCCCATTGTTCTACAACAAAGGATATTACACTTCCATTGTTCTACATCACAGGACATTATAGCCCCATTGTTCTACAACAAAGGGCATTATAGTCCAATTGCTCTACATCAAAGCACATTATAGGCTCATTGTTCCATCATCAAAGGACATTACAGACCCATTGTTCTATGTCAAAGGACATAATAGTCACATTGTTCCACATCAAAGGACATTATATTCCATTGTTCCATGCCACAGGATATTACAGTCCCATTGTTATATATCAAAGTATATTATAGTCCAATTGTTCTACATCACAGGACATTATAGTCCCATTGTTCTACATCAAAGGACATTACAGTCACATTGTTCTACATCAAAGGACATTATAGTCCCATTGTTCTACATCAAAGGACATTATAAGCCCATTATTGTACATCAAAGTACATTATAGTCCCATTGGTCTATGTAAAGGACATTATAGGCCCATTGGTCTACGTAAAGGACATTATAGTCCCATAGTTCTACATCAAAGGACATTATAGTCCCATTGGTCTACGTAAAGGACATTATAGGCCCATTGGTCTATGTAAAGGACATTATAGGCCCATTGTTCTACATCAAAGGACATTATAGTCCCATTGGTCTATGTAAAGGACATTATAGTCCCATTGTTCTACAACAAAGGACATTATAGCCCTATTGTTCTACAACAAAGGACATTACAGCCCCATTGTTCTACATCAAAGGACATTATAGTCCCATTGTTCTACATCAAAGGACATTATAAGCCCATTATTCTACATCAAAGTACATTATAGTCCCATTGGTCTATGTAAAGGACATTATAGGCCCATTGGTCTATGTAAAGGACATTATAGGCCCATTGTTCTACATCAAAGGACATTATAGTCCCATTGGTCTATGTAAAGGACATTATAGTCCAATTGTTCTACAACAAAGGACATTATAGCCCTATTGTTCTACAACAAAGGGCATTACAGTCCTATTGTTCTACAACAAAGGACATTATAGTCCCATTGTTCTCCATAAAAGAACATCACAGTCCCATTGTTCTACATCAAAGGACAGTATCCCCCCATTGTTCTACAACAAAGGACATTATAGTCCCATTGTTCTCCATAAAAGAACATTACAGTCCAATCGTTCTACAAGAAAGGATATTATAATCCTATCATTCTATATCAAAGCATATCATAGTCCCATTGTTCTACATCACAGGACATTATAGTCCCATTGTTCTACATCAAAGACTGAGTACACTTTTCTATAATTTTTTAGTACAACAAAAAGATGTCACAGGATACCTTCTCCTTGAAAAGAACCAGACACCAGGCAGAGTAAGGTTATAAGCGCTTTTGTTCCCTTTATTCACACTCAATACAAACGGAACTTCAGCAGATACAAAACCTTACACACTTCCCCTCTTTTTTATATACAATTCAATTGCTTAATCACAATCAATTAACTTAAATGAATTAATTAGTTAAATGCGCTCTCAAGTTAAAAACACATTAATATGTTCTTTTAAAAATATGTTGCTATGTATAATACATAAATGATTCTCCTATAAAAACACGTATATAATAAACATTTCATCTGTTAAAAAAAATATATATATACATATATTTATACTAACTTAATTGCTTCTGTGTTCAACCACTTAAACCATTTTCATCTAATCTCATCGGCCTTTATGAAACAAAGAGAAACATAGAGAAATCCTGTCATTAATACCAGGAAAAACTGTAGCATTCAACAACACCTGCCAGTGTGTTTCCCTGTGTTCTAAAAAACAGGGCCAATTACCCCCCCCCCCTCTCCTGTCTATCTACCTTTTCCAATACACAGAAGGGGAATTTTTTAAAATCCTTACAATTTATGCTATGTCTAAATAAAGCATTTGTTTTATCTTGTCTCCTAATTGCAAAAATGTGTTGGTAAATTCGCCTTTTTAACTTCTTTTCTGTTTTTCCTATATAATATGCACAGCATGACTGGCACAAGGCCACATAGACAACTCCTTTTGCATTACAATTATAATTCCCTGTCTTTGGAATTATTCTAGTGTGATCCTCTGTCACTATATTCCTACATTCATAGATGTACCTACATTCCCTGCAGCCACTGCACTTCCTCATATTACCTAATGGAATCCTATCTGTGTCTTTCTTCCTTTCAAATAAGTTCTTAATATTGGGTCCTCTTCTGAAAACTATTTTTGGTTTATTACCCAGTCTTTCAGTTAATCCATATACCCCATAACCACAATTCCAATTCTTTTCCACCATTTTATGGACCTCTACACTATCCTCATTATATGTTAGCACACAGCAAGTAGTTGCCTCTTCTGTCTTCTTAACATTCAACAAGCTCTCAGGTTTCTTCAATAATTATATATGTGTTTTTATAGGAGAATTATTTATGTTTTATACATAGCAACATATTTTTAAAAGAACATATTAATGTGTTTTTAACTTGAGAGCACATTTAACTAATTAATTCATTTAAGTTAATTGATTGTGATTAAGCAATTGAATTGTATATAAAAAGGGGGGGAAGTGTGTAAGGTTTTGTATCTGATGAAGTTATGTTTGTACTGAGTGTGAATAAAGGGAATGAAAGTGCTTATAACCTTACTCTGCCTGGTGTCTGGTTCTTTTCAAGGAGAAGGTATCCTGTGACATCTTTTTGTTAGATTGTTTGCTTTATGTGTTTTACTATTGTGATAATGTTTTAGTACTGGAGTCACTGCCTTCATTGTGGCTGTCCACTCAATCTCGCAGAACAAGTTTACCCGTAGGTAAACTTGTCTGCATGTCAGAACATGTTTCTGCTGATTTATATGGTTTCTTAGCCAGCAACACTCTTGCTGGCCACAAACCCTCACTTGTACTTGAGTAAGCACGATGCACAGCATGCGTATGTGATAAGCGCTACTGCTCATCATTCAAAAACATAAATGCCATGTAGTCTTCACTCTCAGAAATGTAAACGCCATGTAGTCTTCATTCTCAAAAATGTAAACGTCATGTAGTCCTCACTCTCAAAAATGTAAACGCCATGTAGTCTTCACTCTCAAAAATGTAAACGCCATGTAGTCTTCACTCTCAAAAACGTAAACGCCATGTAGTCTTCACTCTCAAAAACGTAAACGCCATGTAGTCTTCACTCTCAAAAATGTAAACGCCATGTAGTCTTCACTCTCAAAAACATAAACGCCATGTAGTCTTCACTCTCAAAAATGTAAATGCCATGTAGTCTTCACTCTCAAAAACGTAAACTCCATGTAGTCTTCACTCTCAAAAACGTAAACGCCATGTAGTCTTCACTCTCAAAAACGTAAACGCCATGTAGTCTTCACTCTCAAAATCGTAAACGCCATGTAGTCTTCACTCTCAAAAACGTAAACGCCATGTAGTCTTCACTCTCAAAAACGTAAACGCCATGTAGTCTTCACACTAAGCCTAAACAGAGTTTATTGAATTCCCTGAAGTGTCTTTACCTTTGCTAGCCCAGCTGCACTGGAAGTTATTAATTAATTTGTTTTTAAAATTCTGCTCGCAAGCCTTTTTTCTCATTCTAGAAATGTCCTTAATATCTTATTTGATGGCTGGCACATGAAGCATGGCATTCACACCTCATAAAGAGACCTGGATGGCTTTCCTTAAGAATTTTCTAAGTTTTCTTAAGAAGGTTAAGCACTCCAAGTGACTATATTGCATTTGTATTTCTCAAACCAGCCAGGAAACACTTGCCTCATGGAAGGCATCACTATTTACCATGACTCTCGCTCCCAAACCTGGGAGGGGATCTTATATCTTAGCTCGTATTACTTGATTTCTCTCTCTCTCTCTCTCTCTCTCTATGTCTATCTCTCTCTCTCTCTCTCTCTCTCTCTCTCTCTCTCTCTTGCAGCTCTGATTATAATGTTTTCATGACTGTTAGGGCAGTTGTACCTAAGCTGATATTGCACGCTTCAAGTCATGTTGATCACCTAGGATTCATTCCTTCCAGACAGCTAAGATACTGCTTTAGATAACTGATGGGCATTTTTAACCAGATGGACAATGTCAACATTCCTCAAATTAATCCTGTTCATAGATTTATAGGTATATACTAGGCTAACAATCACTGGGGTCTTACCAAGCCTAGTCATGCAACCCAACTGCATCCCAAATGTATCCCACAAGATGTATTGTTTTAGAAGTTGTTTTAAAGGGTTTGTATTAATTAGAGCATTTTTTATCTGTTGCATCTGTCCATGTGAGACATAGGTGTCAGACTAGGGGTGAATTTTCGATTTTCCATCCACTGGTCCAGGTTACACTTGAATAATGTTATGGAAGGGCTCTGCTACACATGGAAGGGAAGCTTATTTCAGAGAATAGGAATTCTCTGAGATACATACCTGTCCCTCCAACATGTCCTGTTAAAATCACAAGAAATGTTTAAATTCTCAGGTTTAGAAGTTCTGATGCTCTTTGTTTTGCAGATATAAGGAAAAGATCAATCAGAGCGGGATCAAACCATGCGTTATATGGCAGGCATAAATCATCTCTCAGCAGTATGTAGGAAACAGAGTGTACTGATAGGGCTTTGAGGGGATCTGTACAGGGCATTGTATTTACACCAAGAATTCTTCTTGTGAGAAGCACCTGTGGATGCTCATATTATTGCATGTACCCAGCCAGGTACGTACTGAGGGAAGAGTTATACTTAACGCTGACTCAGATCAGGGCTTAGTATAGTGGCACAAGGATTCCTTGGAGCTAGATGTCATGTCCTTACCTTTAAGATGAGTGACATAGAATGATTTTTTTATTACCTTAGACACATGCTGATTGAAAGCCAGGTCACTATTTACATGAGTCCTTAAATCCCTGACTCCTGTGTCTAATTGTAGTGGTGTTTTACTGATGAGGCATTTTCCTGGCATGGCTAAGTTCCCAAAACATGCTATTATGCATTTCTTGGCATTGAGTTTAAGGCGTGGATTTGGAACCAGTCATTTGTCTCTGTTACACCTTCCTATAAAATGTTAGTGTCTTGGGGTGTTTCTATGATTGAATCCAACTTACAAACATCTGCAAACTTGATAAGCCAGAGGCCCTTGATATTGACCTTGACTTCTGAGAAATAGATGCCAAAGAGCAGCAGACCAAGCAAAGAGCCCTGGGGGACACCACTGGTGAACAGTCACTTTGTGGAGGTGGTCTCTCCTGTCCTAACCTCCCGGGTACTATATGTGAGCCAGCTGGCTATCCAGCAAGTTGCATAGGGATTTATGCCTAATTTCATGAGTTTGTTTACAATTCCTGGGTGGAGTATTGTATTAAATGCCTTAGCTAGGTCAAGGTAGGCAGTATGCACCATTTTGACCTTATCCATTGCCTTGGTGACCTTTTCAAAGAAGTCCACAAGGTCCAGCGACAAAACCAAACTGGTTTGGATCCAGTGGTTGCAGGTTTCCTATGTTATTATTAATCATTTGCATGATAGTTCTTTCCATGACTTTGTATATAAGACTAGTCAGACTAATGGGTCTGTAGTTCCTGGGATCCACTGATGGCCCTCCCTTGTGTAGGGGGATGAATGTCCTCCATTTGAGTGACACAAAACCTGTTCAGAGGTTGTGGCCGAATAGTGACTTTACTGGCCCTGATAGGTCATATTTCAGGCTATTTAGGAGGCATCCTTGGATATTATCAAGGTCTATTAAAACATCTTCTTATCCTTAGAGAGTGCCTTGAGAACCTGCTCCCTACTCTTAGTCAGAAGGGTTATGTTAGGTAGTATTTCCTGCTGGTGGCTGTGGGTGAGAGGGGGTTAAAGTCTGAGATGAATTTGTCAGACCGAGTTGCTGTATCTCTTGGTTCCATGAATGTGGCTCCATTTACCATTAGTTCGGTACACTGCCATCTGCTGCCTTTGATGTTTTGGACATAGCTAATGACCTTTTGGTTGTCTATGGACTAGGCTGTTATCTTTACCTCAGTTTGCTTACTGGACTTGACTGATCCGCTTAATTGCCTGTTCAGTTTGATGAAAGCATTTGTTATCATTTTGGTGTTACTATTCCTAAATTTAGTTACGACTTTTTTCTTTTGTTATACAACCTGTTTAATTTTGAATTCCACTAGGGTGGTTTGTTTTTTAAGTTAGTTGTAGTCTTACTTCTGGTAGTTACAGCTTTCTTTCCACATAACGTTGATATCTAATAAGATCTATATTTATCTCTCTGTCTCTCTATAGGCTTATACTGGTGTTAAAATGGCACACTGGAGATTATTTTATTTATTTATTTTTTTGCATGATCTTTTTATGTCCTCACATCTTGCATAGAATTAACTGTGCTAATGGTACATTCCAGCAGTGCTCAGTTTTCATGGCATTATCCCCTCTGGCTTTGGGCCTACTGTTTGTCTATTTAGGAGCTTTGGCAAAGAAGATTCACTAAGATCAAGGCACAAAAATGCAAGATACAAAATCTTTTCCAGATCATATTAATTATTCCTTGCCTACCCCCCAAAATGTATCTGTAATCTGGGACATATTTCACCATTTATTCTGGTCTCATATTTTAAGATAAATGTTATAAAGGCATAAGGAGTGACAGGATATTTTCCCACTCAATGGTCATTTTTAGTATAGCGAATTAGGGAATTGGCTTCTTTTTAACATATGACTATGGTCAAGAATGGAGAGCTTAAAAGTAATGGAATATACTCTCTCCATATTAAAAATAATTATGTTATCAAAATACTTTACTCTTGGTAAATGATGTAGTACATCCACATAAACATCCTGTCAGAAAATGGCCCAGTAGTGGTCTACCCTCATTTGGGCCACTGTCACATGAAGTAGAACAGACAGCCGAATGCCCATCACTAAGCTAGATGGATGAGTTTGGCTCCCCTGTTTGAATCCATATCTCCTCACAGCTTCTCTCTATCTTATTCCTTTTAATGTTTGGAAATGAGAATTGCAGAAAAGTGGGGTTGTTGTCTTGAGGGGGCTTTTTCACAGAGGGAGGGTAATCTACAAAGTTTCAATTATCCAAACTAGATATGTCTAGCGTATTGAAAAGTTACAAGATGGCATCAACATAATGTTAAGTGTAGAGTTTTGTGATTCATTCCACCACAGAATTGATCACGCTGGACATGCTTGTGCTTTTCCTGATTCTTTTCCAAAAAAAAGGAATTAGCATTAATATATAATATAATTTGGCAGCATGTAGCTTAGTTTTGTAGCCAGGCAATTGATTACCAAAAGGGTAATTTTGTATTTTCAAGAATTCCAGGTTCGTTTCAATCTCTGACTCACAATGGAATGACATATTTGATAAAGGAATGTTGATACAATTTTACCCAAATGATTTTTAAGTAGTATTCACTTTGCCAAATTTGTACAGCTTTGCAAGGGCTAGCTTACTATTTCTCACTACATTTTTGGCTGAAAGTTAATACTTATTCAGGAAGTCTTCCAAACAGGATTTACTGTTACATTCTGCAGCAAAGTCTAATACTTTCTGCAGTTTATGGTTATTTGATTGACATGTGACCTACTACTCTTTACTGACCTCCAGGGACAGCATGAATACTGTTTCACAGGGTCCATATCAGTGGCAAAACTGATCAGAAGATGTTCTTGCAATTTGTCACACATATCTGCCACGGGTCCTATACAAATTCCATTTCAGAATGAGGTACAGAAAATATCTCAGTTCATATTAAGCAAGGACTTCAACCCACCCTCACCACTTGCTAAGCTGGTCAAAGTGCCACTTTCTGACTGCATCCCTCATTCTCACACACAGTTGTTTTGGGACCTACTCACAATGGTCCATAAGTATGTCACTACAAAGTGACAGTGTGTTGAACTGCTGAGAATTTACAGTGGTGCACACTCCTGAAACAAGTTACTTAAGGGAAATGACTGGCATGGCCAAATTACTTGGCAGTGCTGGCATTTGGGTCCAATCAAGCTCTACCTAGATTCACAGACTGATGAAATGAATTCATATTGAAATCTCATATAGTTTAATGTGTAATAGGTTCTAATGTAAAGGTCATTAGTTTTTTTGTTCAATAGAATATAGCTATGTGAATTAATTGTTTTAGTTTTAATATTTTAAACATATTGTTTTTTAAGGGTAGCGTGGGAAATTTATGCATTATTATTTTTATGGTTGAGTCATGTGACCTGGGGGGAGGTATTTAAGGATGGTGATTAATGATGTTTAGTGATTCTGAAGAAGTTTTATTAATGAAAGCACTATATCCGTGTTGTCCTAATAAACATGTGCTTTATTTGTAGAAGACTCTTTAGTGTTCATTCAGACTTTCATAGGTTCATAGGTAGGTACTAGGCTATTGGCCCTAGGGCTTATACAAGCCTAGCCAGAAAGGTACCCTGGCTTTTGCCACCCAAGAAAATTATTTTCCTGTGCCCCTGTCGAGCAGAGCCACAGAAGTGATTCCTGGGGTGAATTTCCCATTTCCCATCCAGTCATCAAGATTTTTCTTGAAGAGTGCTAATGAGGAGCTCTGTTTGACATAGATAGGTAGTCTGTTCCAGAGTATGGTAAGTGTCTGGGACAGGAATCTATCATTCCAGCATGTTCTGTTTATTGTGGTGACAAGGTTTAGGTCCCTAGAGCATGTAGTTCAGAGGGATTGGGATTTCTTTAAGTGGAGCATGTCCAACAGCTCTGGGTTTGATATAGCTTTGTATGTTAGGCAGAGATCACCTCTGAGTAAGCGATATGCAATGGAGTAAAGCTGGAGTTTTTTTTAGATGGTCTGCATAGGGGATCTATTTGAGGCCAGTAATCATCTTTGTGAGTTATTTCTGTGGCCTTTACATTTGTTGTAGATGTTTTGTGAGGTACATACCAAAAGGGGCATTGTACTCTATAATGGGTCTAATGAGTGATGAGTAGAGGGGAACAATGACCTCTTTTTTTCTGGATGAGAAACCTGTTGTGATGACGTGTGCCACATAGAAGGATTTCCTGACCACTGTGGCAATGTGATTATCAAAGTAGAGACTACTGCCCACCTGTGTCTCAAGGTCTCTTATCACATTTTCAGTGTTAAGTAGACTACCACCTATGTGGTAGTTCATGGGTACAGAGTTTTTACCAAAGGAGATGACAATGCGTGTTTTGGCATTGAGCTTCAGGCCATGGCTTTGACACCAGGCATCTGTCTCAGTGAGGCCCTTTTGTAGGATGTCTACATCATTAGGAGTTTCGATTATGGCTCCTAGTTTGCAGTCATCTGCAAACTTCATTAGCCAAAGAACTTCTGTGTTAGCCTGTACTTCAGAGAAGTAGATCCCAAACAGGAGAGGACCCAGGACTGAACCCTGTGGTACTCCACTTGTCACTGGTCTGAAGTCGGATTTGGAGTCTACTGCTTTCACAGTGTGGGTTCTGTCCGTGATCCAGTTGGCAACCCATCTTGTGACATAGGGATTTATACCTACTTTAGTGAGTTTATCTATAATTCCAGAGTGGGGGATGGTGTTGAAAGCCTTGGCAAGATCTTGATAGGCTGTATGAACCACCTTACCCTCATCTAAGGCCTTCGTGACTGCTTCAAAGAAGTCTATCAGGTTTAGGAGACATGATCTGCCTTTTACAAATGCAAACTGGGTGGGGTCCATAGTTTGGAGATTACCAATATCTTTGTTTATGAGTTCCATGATGATATGTTCCATGTCCTTGCAGACCAGGCTCGTCAGGCTAATGGGGCAGTAGTTCCCGGGGTCCATTGTGGCTCCCCCTTTGTGGAGTGGGATAACCATCACAGTGCATCATTCAGTGGGCACAAAGCCTAAGGTGAGGCTATGTTTGAACATAGTACTTAGGTGGGGTGCCAGTTCGTTCTGTAGTTTCATGTAGAACGTAGCCTGGGATATTGTCAGGTCCCATGGATGCTGTGGTCTTGGCTTTGGAGAGTGTGTTTTTTACCTGTGCAGCCGTGATTACAGGAACTTTGCATTCTTTTGGTATAGAGATGGCACCTTTAGGGGGTGAGAGGGGGGTAAAGTTAGCACTGAACCTATCTGCCAGGATGTTGGCAATATCAGTTGGTTTGTATATTTAGTGCCATTGTGCTGTAACTCAGAGCAGATCTGAGTGTTGCCATTGAGATTCTTGACATAGCTATAGAATGCTTTGTGGTTGCCTTTAAAGTCAGTGGCAATTTTGTTTTCATAACTAGCTTTGGAGGATTTTATGAGGGATCTCAGCTTCTTACTGAGGCTGACCAGGGAGCTCCTCCAGTCATCGGATTTTACTCTTTTTTGCAACAGTTCTTTTCTTCTGTTGTAGAGTTTGTCTATGGCAGAGGACTACCAGATTGGCTTCCTTTTTTTGGAGGATAGCATCTTGGTTCTGTTAGGGATAGCACGATCCATGCACTCGTGTAAGTGCTTGTAAAGTGCATTTGTGTAGGATTCAGCAGTCGTACCTCTATTGTCCATCTGCATGGGTGTCATGAAGTCTGTCTTAAGAAGTGTGAAGTTGACTTTGGAGAAGTTTTTTACAGTGGTTTCCCCAATGGGGGGTGGGAATTGGATGTGGATGTCTAGGATGATTAGCTTGTGGTCGGATCTGACCAACGAGGAATTGACCTCTGGTGTGGAACCGGTTGCCCATGTTGGCAATGACCAGGTCTAGAAAATTGCTGCCCTGGTGGGGGTGTGAATAAGTTGATCCAAGGCACTGGAATTTATGAATTCCAGAAAACGTTGAGCAAAACAATTGGTACATGAGTAGTAACTGGGGTAGTTGAAATCACCCATTGTTGTGTCCAACACAAGTTCCATTTCTGAATGAGGTAGAGAGACTATCTCAGTTCATATTAACAAGGACTTCAGCCCATTATTTAAGGACTTCAGCCCATTAGTATCATTGTTTCCTTTGGACTATCCTGCTGTGGTTAGTTCTATCAGTGTTATCTTACATCAAGTTTGTGACTAATTTTCTTCTGTTTGAATAATCGGCTATTACCCTTTTATATGCCTGTAATTTATTTACTAGGCCATTTTACTTATAGCTTATAAATGCTTCAGTGGTCTCCTTTCTTTGCTGTTATCTCCAATCCTTCCTTGTCTCTACTGATATCTGTATTTACTAACTAACTAACTAACTAACTAACTAACTAACTAATACAGGGTTTCTGTGCCACCCTTGGAAATAGGCACTTTTATCCATAGGTCTGACTCAGTTAGTTGGTAAATAAATAAATAAATAAATAAATAAATAAATGTATATGTGCTAAACAAGTTCATAGGTTCATAGATGTGTATTAGGCTAATGGTGTATGTGCTAAACAAGTTCATAGGTTCATAGATGTGTATTAGGCTAATGGTGTATGTGCTAAACAAGTTCATAGGTTCATAGATGTGTATCAGGCTAATGTTTCTGGAGCCTTGACAAGCCTAGCCCATCGAAGTGCCCTGGCATTGTGCCGCCTGATGTTAGTTCCCAGTCCCTCCATCAAGTAGAGCACTGGAGTGATCCCTTGGGTAAACTTTCTATTTCCCATCCACTCACATCCCTTCACGAGTGAGGTTCTCTGCTTGACATGTACAGGACGTCTATTCAAGAGCATGGGCAGTCTCTGGGTTATGAACCTGTCCCTCCAGCATGTTCTGTTGATTGTGCTAATGAGGTTGAGGTCTCTGGAGTGTATGGTGTGGAGGGATTGGGATTTATTTAGATGTAGCATTTCTACCAGAGCTGGGTCAGACATGGCTTTGTAAGTCAAGCAGAGATTGCCTCTAAGTAGGTGTTATGGGACAAAGAATAGTTGGAGTTTTTGTAGTCTGTCTGTGTAGGATATGTGTTTAAGTCCTAGGATCCTCTTCATGAAGTACTTTTGTGGGCTTTCCAGCTGTTGCATGTGTCTAGTGAGGTACATGCCAAATGGGGCATTGTACTCAATGATTGGTCTAATGAGAGAAGAGTAGAGAGAGATGATGACCTCTTTCTTCCTGGATGAAAAACCCTTGGTAGTGAGATGTGCCACATAGAAGGACTTTCTCACCACAGTGGCAATGTAGTGGTTGAAAGAGAGGTTGCTATCAACCTGTGTCCCCAGATCTCTTATAATGCCTTCAGTGTTCAGTGGGCTCCCATCGATGTGGTAATTAGGCTGAACTGAGTTTTTCCCAAATGGGATGATGATGCATTTTTTGGCATTAAGATTAAGGCCATGCTTTCGACACCAGTCATTGGTCTCAGTGAGGCCTTTCTGTAGGATGTCTACATCACTTGGGGAGTTAATAATGGTTCCCAGCTTGCAGTCATCTGCGAATCTGGTCAGTCAGAGTCCCTCTGTGTTGGCCTGGACCTCTGAGAAATAGATGCCAAACAAGAGAGGACCCAGGACTGAACCATGTGGGACTTCATTCATGACTGGTTAGCAGTCTGAATTGGAGTCCACTATTTTCACACTGTGGGTTCTGTCTGTGGGCCAATGTGCACCCCACCTAGTCATCTAGGGGTTGATGCCTAGTTTGGTGAGTTTATCAATAATTCCTGAGTGGGGAATGGTATCAAAGGCCTTGGCCAGATAGAGGTAGGCTGTATGAACTGCCTTGCCCTCATCCACAGCTCTGGTGTCGGACTCAAAGAAGTCAACCAGGTTGAACAGGCATGATCTACCTTTCAGAAAACCAAGCTACGTGGGATCTAGAGTTTGGAGATTGCCTGTATCCTTGTTAATTAGGTCCATGATGATGTGCTCCATAGCCTTACATATCAGACTCATCAGGCTAATGGGGCAATAGTTCCCAGGGTCTGTAGTCATTCCCCCTTTATGGAGAGGGATGACAGTAGCAGTGAGCCATTTGGTAGGGACAAAGCCTGAGGTGAGGCTGTGATTGAACAGGGCACAAAGATGTGGTGCCAGTTCACTTTGTAGTTGATGCTGAACACATCCAGTGATATTTGCTGGGTCCCATGGAAGCTGTATTCTTGGCCTTGGACAATGCAGCTTCAACCTGTGCTGCAGTAATTCTGGGTGCCTGACATTCCTCCAGTATTGTAATTGGTTCTTTGGGGAGAAGGGGTAAAGTTGGCACTGAAACTGTCAGTCATTATGTTGGCAATATCTGTTGGCTCAGTATAGGAAGTACCATTGTGCAGTAACTCATAGCAAACCTGGGTATTGCCATGGAGATTCTTGATATAACTATAGAAGGCTTTGTGGTTGTTTTTAGTGTCTGCCACAATTCTGCCTTCATAGCTATCTTTAGAGGTTTTGATGAGGGATCTCAACTTTTTGTTGAGGCTAGCAAGGGAGTTTTTCCAGTCTTGGGATTTCACCTTTTTCTACAACAGTTTCTTCCTTCTATTGCAGAGTTTATTAGTGGTAGGGGACCACCAGATCGGCTTCATTTTTTGGAGGAAAGCATCTTAGTTCTCTTGGTTATAGTTAGTTCCATTCATTTATTTTTTTTCCTCAAATATTTTTTATTTTTCAATTAAAATAACGTTTACATAATATTTTTAAATATAATTTTAAACAACTATATACAATATTTACAATAGCCTGACTTTCAGTTATATACACTGCATGTTATTAAATATAGAATTAACAGATCAGTTATCAGAGATACAATATTGATTACTGCAGAGTGCCCAACAAAGATATAACTTTCTTCCAAGGATTATTTACCAATGGTCTGGGATAGATTCATAGTTCTTTGATTTTTATTTCCATCAATGCAGTTGTCTTCAGTAAAGTGTAGAATTCTTCCAAGGTCTGGGGTGTATTTGAATTCCACATTCTGGTTCTGCATTTCCTACATATAGCAAGTATTGTCCATAACAAATACATATTTGTCTTATTCAGGTAGGGACCTTCATTCACATTTAGTATAATCAATACTTTAGTTAAGGTAAAGGATTCATTAAATAAAGCTTGTAAAAATGATTGATTCCATTCCAATATGATTTAATTGTATTACATTCATAAAAAATATGAATCCAGTCTGCTTTATTTGACTTTTTACACCTCCAGCATTTGTAGTAGTACTGATCTTTTTAATTCTATCTGGTGTTAAAAATGCTCTATGTAAGTATTTCCAGTTAAATATTTTCCAGTATTGTATGTTAGAGGTGTAATTAACTGATAGTAAGATGTTAGTTTTAATTTCTTCTATTAACTGCAATGGCTGACCTTTTGTTAAGAACTGCCAGTATGATGGTTTGGGAATTGTTTTATATGTTATTAACTCTTTATATAGATTTGAAATGGAATTTTTCTTTTCACAACTATTATATATAAATTCATACAGAAAACTTATTAGATTTTGAATATCTTTAAATGAGGAATTATTAATTAATCTGCATAAATCTTGAGTGTACATTAGAATGCTTTGTAAGATTAACCAGTCCTGTATTAGAATATTGTAAGCAGTTTTTATCATATGTATATCTAAAATATTTAATTTATTTACATATTGAAACCAGCATAAGAATCCATTTTGTTCCCAGGAGGTTATTGTTTTCCTATATATTTTGTGAGGAAAGTTCTTAGTGATGGTAAATGGGGTTAAAAGGTCAAACCAAAGTTTTAGATCGATGTTTGCATAAGGATAAGGAATCGATGTAATGATTAATCAATGTTGTTTTAGAAGGTTTTGTTATATTATATTGTACATGTATGCATAGTATGTACCAGGGTTTGTTTGATTTGTCTACTATTAAATTTTTTTTAACAGATTAAATTCATTTGTTAATATAGCTGTTGTTAATTCTTTCCAGTTGGAAAAATAATTTGGGTGTATCCAGAATATTGTAGTTTTAAGGACAGATGCTTTTATATATGTTTCTATTTCTGTGAAGTTCAATCCTTCTTGTTTCCAGGGTCTAATGTGATGAGTTAGAGCTACTCTATTTTTTTGGGATACCATAAAAATTTTATTAAACATGGGAGTTTATTTATTTAAGAATGCATCTTTCAGGAATTAACTGTATTGCTAATGCTACATGTAGTATTTTTGGCAATAAGACCATTTTTATTAATTGCAATCTGTCTTCAAAAGTTAATATAATTTTGTTCCACTTTTCTATATATATTTTTATTGCTTCAATAATGTTTTTATAATTTATTAATATCGTTTCATTTATATTTTTGCATAACCCTATTCCTAAATAACTTAGCGTAAGTTCTTGTTTTCCTATGATGGATTTATCTGTGACTTGTAGTTCTTTTTTCTTATTTAAAAATAGAAATTTTGATTTTGATCTGTTAAAGTGTAGACCTGAAATCTTACAAAATGTCTCCATTACTTCTTCTAGCTCTCTTAATGACTCTATGGAGTTTGATAGGGTTAATAAAATATCATCAACAAAAAGCATTATTTTAGATATGTACAGGTCATAGACTTCTATTCCTTTTATTCTTGGATTATTGCGTATTATTTCTGCAAGTATTTCTATAGCCAAAGCAAATAAAATAGGAGAAAGGAGTCATCCTTGTTTAGTATCTTTTGTTATATGGATAGACTCTGAGGTGAAAGGATCTAATTTAATGTAGGCTACATTATTAATATATATGTTTTTTAGCAATAAGAAGAAGGGATGAGGAAATTCAAATAATACTAAAGTTTTAAATAGATATTCCCAGTTGAGGGACTCAAAGGCTTTTTCTATGTCTAATCTGATTACAAGTGTTTTTCTATCTTCTTTATTCCCATAATCTATAAGAGCAAGTATCCTTTTAATATTATCATGTGCATGCCTGTTATATAAAAATCCATTGTGATCATTATTAATTGTCTTTGAAAGTGGGATTTTCATTCCATTAGCTAGGATTGATAGGAATATTTTATAATCATTATTCAGTAATGATATAGATCTGTATGAGGTGCAAAGGTCTGATGGTTTATTATCTTTTAGAATTGGTGTTATGAGAAAATATTTCCACGACGGTGGTATTTTTCCTTCTGACTTGACTTCTAGCAAAGTTTTATGAAAAAGGGAGATTACTTGAAGGGAAGAGTTTGTAAATTTCCATAATTATACTATCTGTCCCTGGAGCTTTGTTAGATCTATTTTATTTTATCTTGTCAGCAATTTCTTTGTAGGATATAGGTTTTTGTAGGTCTAGTTTTAAGTTTTCTGGATTTTTTATATATTGATAAGGTTTGTATCCAAGTTTATTTGGTTGGTATCTAAATCTTTTTTTGAAATGTTCCATATAATGGAACTGAAATGCTTCAAAGATGTCTCCTATATCTGATACTTTTTTCCCTTTCTTTTCATGATATATACTACCAATGTTATTTGCTTTAGATTGTATTTTAATTCTTGTAGATAAGTTATGTAGATATCTGGGGGAAGTGGCTAATGAGTTTATTTTAAATTTTTCCAAGGCTAGACAAGTTTTGTGTGTTAGAATTTCATTATATTTTTATTTAATTCCTCTATTTTTTTTTTTGACTTCTGTACAATTTTGATTTTTTTTTAGATTTTGCTGTTGAGTGGTTTGCAAGTCTAATGATTTAGATTCCCACTCTCTAACTTTGTTTTTGTACCAGCTAAGGGTCTTACCAAATAAATATGCTTTTAATGAGTCCCAAACCATGACTCTACTGATTTCTGTTGTATTATTAGTTTCAAGAAATAACTGTAGTTCTGACAACATCCAGGGCATGAATTCTTTAATTTCCGTGACATATGATGGAATTCTAGTTGAGAGGATTAAAGGTTTAAACTCTGTTTGGAGCTTCATTATCAGAGAGTCATGATCTGAGAAGGTGCATGGAACTATTGAGAAGTTGAGGATTTTTGTTTGTAAATTTTGAACTATGAATAATTTGTCTATTCTGGTTTGTGTTCCAAATCTATGGTCTTTATGAGAAAATAATAAGGATTTATCATCTTTTACTTTAAAAGTATATATTAAATAAAATGAATCAATCCATCTTTTTAAGGATTTTGAAATAGTTGCTATGCAAAAAGACTTCTTGGTGGTTTGAGAAGCTTCTAAGGTACTATTAAAGTCTCCTCCCAGTATAAGATTTCCTTTATAATTGTTGGAAATAAAATCTAGGTGTTTTTTAACTGTTCCTGCTCCAATTCCTGTGAACCAGTATAAATTAGCTAAGGTCCATATTCTGTTATTAAATTTAATTATAACAAATGTTAGTATACCTTCTTTGTCTTCATATTTATAAATAACTTTTGGAGTGATTATGTTTTTCTTCCAGAGAATTGACACTTCTTTTGTCTTTGTTCTATATGAGGATTGAGCTAAGACTGTACATTCCTTAGGGTTCCAAATAAAGCTATCATTAGTCTTAAGATGCATTTCCTGGAGAAATACTACTTGTGTTTTATTTAGTTTCAAATATTTTTGTAAGTTTGATCTTTTATTTGCATTATTTACGCCATTAGTATTTAATGATACAAATGTTAAATCCATTTCAAGTTATTGTTGGAAGAAACTTTTTGCTTCTTTTTTTTATTTTGATTATAGTAGTTATGCCATATTCTCTGATAACACTGAATGTTATTTTTATGTGTGTAACCTTGGGAGTGTAATTTAATGTTCTTTCTTCTTTAAATACAAGTAGGGTAAAATTCTGGTCAGGCTTTAAAAAAGTATTTCTATAAAACATTAATTTTAAAGTATCAAATACAAGAAAATATGAATTTCCCATTAAACATGGAATGAAAGTCATTCCTAATCCAATAGATAAAGGTAGATCTATTGGATTATCACTCATACCATTAACCAACAATATCAACTGAGCTCCATATGTTAAATTATTATATGGAGAATTTTCTTAAAAGAGATATGCAATTCTATATTATTCTATTATTGTTCTATAGTATTTTATATATCAGGATGGAATGTTAGTATGGAAACAATTATTTTGACTTAGAAAATATCCAATATTTAGTTACCCTTAAGAGATCCCAAACATATCAGATATGTCATTTTGGATAAATTAAATGCAACAGAGGAGCATACACTAAATAAGCCAACAACAAATAGATTATTACTAAACTAATTTGACTAAAAAGACTCTGCAGGAGACAATGAGTGATTACCAATGAAATATGATTTTACTGTAGGTGTACTGTCTTTCTTTACTTTCCCACTATTCAGCTCACCAACTTCAACTTACACTTATGAAATGACATGGGTTGTCAGAGGTATCCTGACTCTGAGTAGAGGCTCCTTACATTCTAGTGTGCACTGCTTTTACGTAGTTATAGATTTACAAATCAGAGTCTAAGAATGAACAATGATCACCCTGACAATTCCCATCCTGCATAGGGCACCTCCTGCTTCCAGAATGGGTAATCACATCAGGTATAGAATGAAAGTGAAGGTACCTATATGGTAATCAAGACTTACCTTAGGTAAGTATTACTCAAATAGTATTTAGAGCATCTTAGAGTATTCTCGGGGCAGTTAGAATATTCTTAAGCCTCTCCTCCCTTGACCAAAAACAGAGATTTCCCTTCCCTTTCTTTCCCTTGTTTTAAATCAGTACTAATAAAATAAATTCAGCAAACATAAGTAAACAGAAATAACATTCAGTAGGTTCATAGGTTCATAGGTTTATACTAGGCTAACTGCCCTAAGGCATTTATAAGCCTAGCCCAAAGTTTTGTGGCTTACGCCACCCCTTATATGAAAAAATACTGTGCCCATTAGTTTGTTGTGCCTCTGTCCAGCAGTGACACAGAGATGATTCCCGGGGTAAACCTATGATCTCCCATCCACAGGTCAAGATTCCTCTTGAACAGAGCCAGCGAGGTGCTCTGCCTCACATGGACCGGGATTTTATTCCACAGCATAGGGAGTCTCTGAGTGATAAATCTATCCCTCCAGCACGTCCTATTTATATCCGTGCTAAGGTTTAAGTCACTTGCTCTAGTGGTTTTAGTGGATTTGGATTTTTTGAGGTGGAGCATGTCCATTAATTCTGGGTTGGACATGGCCTTGTATGTCAGGCACATGTCACCTCTGAGCAGACGGTATGCAACTGAATAGAGCTGGAGTTTCTTCAATCTGGCAGCATATGACAGATTTTGGAGTCCCTTTATCCTTTTGGTGAGGAACTTTTGGGGTCTCTCCAATTGCTGCAGATGTCGGGTGAGATACATCCCGAATGGGGCATTGTACTCGATCATTGGTCTGATAAGTGAAGAGTACAGGGAACAATGACCTCACTAGATCTGGATGTGAATCCCTTCATGATCAGGTGGGCAATGTAGAAGGTTTTTCTAACCACTTTAGCAACGTGAGTGTCAAAAGAAAGGCCACTGTCAACCTGGGTCCCCAGGTCCCTGATAACCTCTTCTGTGCTTAGTGGATTGCCTATATGGTAGCTTGGGGTTACCTTGTTTTTCCCGAAGGGTATGACTATACATTTTTTGGCGTTTAACTTCAGGCCATGGCTCTGGCACCAGCTATCTGTTTCCGTGAGTCCTTTCTGAAGGATATCCGTGTCCGATGCACTTTCCACTATGGCCCAGTTTGCAGTCGCCTGCAAACTTTGTCAGCCAAAGTCCTCCCATGTTGGCCTGTACTTCTGAGAAGTAGATGCTGAACAATAGGGGCCAAGGACCGAGCCCTGTGGGACACCACTTGTGACCGGCTTGGAGTCTGACATAGCGCCAGCAACTCTAACCCTGTGGGTTCTGTCCTTAAGCCAGTTTGCAACCCATCTTGTGACATATGGGTTTACATTTAAGCTGGTAAGTTTTTCTACAATACCGAGTGGGGTATTGTGTCAAAGCCTTTGCAAGGTCAAGGTAGGCTGTATGGACTGCCTTTCCTCATCAATGGCCTTGGTGACTGTTTGAGGAAGTCGACCAAGTTCAAAAGGCATGATCTGCCCTTGATGAAGCCAAACTGGGTCGGGTCCAATGTCTGCAAGTACCCTATATCTTTGTTTATGAGCTCCATTATGATCCTCTCCATAGATTTGCAGACTAGACTTGTTAAGCTTATGGGGCGGTAATTACCAGGGTCCGTAGAGGCACCGCCTTTGTGGAGTGGGACCACAGTTGCCATACGCCACTCCTTGGGCACGTATCCTGTGGTAAGGCTGAGATTAAACAGCTGCCTTATGCGGGTTTAATTCCTCATTTAGCTCGTGTAGCACACAGCCGGGGACACCATCCGGTCCCATTGATGCTGTGTTTTTAGCTTTAGAGAGAGCAGCTTTCACCTGCGCATTTGAGATGTCTAGAAGGCTACACTCCGCTGGGATAGTTATCTCTCCTTTAGGGGGGGGAGAGGGGGGTGAAGTTTGCACTGAACCTGTCTGCCAGTATGTTGGCAATGTCTGTGGGTTCAGTGATTTTTGTATCATTTTGGACTAATTCTGAGCAGTCCATCTTGTACATCACTCGCAGTCCATTAAACAAGTCAGTGACTAACATCACTTTAGTAAACATTATAAAGACAAATTAGAAATAATTTCTTAGCTCTTTAAATTTTTTGATAAAGCAAAAAGTTAACAATAAGCTATTTTAACTAAAAGTATAAATCATTTCAATTTTCCTTGCATGTATACATTTCTACTTATATTGTAGTGTCAATAGCTGTCTGAAATCTCTACAATACTTCACTTCTTCAAATCATTCCTCTTTCAATTCAGGTTTTGTTTTGTCAAAATGGCAACAATATTTCAAGGGCACGATTAATATTTAAAGTGATTTTTTTTTCAAATAAATAACTTGTCATTTGCCACTTGAGTTAGTTTAGAATGCATGGTTAGTGCAAATATAGCATGTTGCAAAAATAATATATATTTTTTCGTGTGCAAGTGACATATATAATGTAGCATATATAGAGCAGATGGCTTATGGATTCAGGTTGTTAAAGTAAATTATGCTTATTAATCAGGCAGTTTCATTTAAATTCACAAGTAATTTGGGGACATTTCAGTTGAGTTTACAGGAATGTGAGTCCACTTTTCCTCATAAACATATGTCACAATTCATTAAACTGAGCAGAGTCTAACATCTGTCTAATAATCATTATAAAGACAAAGAATAGTAATTTCCTAGCTCTTCAAACTTTCTGATAATGCAAACTATTGACAGTAAGCTATTTTAACTGGAAGACTAAAACATTTCAATACTTCCTTGTGAATATATATTTTTACTTTTACTGTAATGTCAAGAACTGTCTTTGAAATCTATGCATTAGTTCACTTCTTTCAAGTCATTCATTTTACAGTTCAGATTAAATTTTGTCAAAATGTCAATAGCATTTCAAGGGCACATTTAATATTTAAACTGATATTTTAAATGAATAACTATCAGTTGCCAAGTGAGTTTGTACAGAGTGTGAAGTAACTGCAAGGATAACATGTTACAAAAAGTAATATGTATCTTCATGTGCACTAGAGACTGTCAATTTCAAGTAACATATAAAATGTAACTTTTACAGTGCAGACAATTTGTGAAATCAGCATGTTAAACTGAGTAATACTTTTTAATCAAGCAGCTACATTTCAGTGCACATGTAGTTTGGGAACATTTCAGTTGTGTTTCCAGGAATATGTAATCCTGTGAGGATAAATCATAAAATATTTACAAATAGTCCTATTATGTATTTATTTCACCTTACCTAGGCTGTTTTTCATTTTACTAACTAAACAACATTACTTTTTCTTATTATTTGTTATCTGTGAGGCTAAATACACTTCGCAGGTTCACAGTGTCCTTAGAAACTGCAGCAGTTGTTTACTGTTGCTATGGCAACACAAATAGAATGTGAATAAAGCTTCAATTCCCTTAACCAACAAGTGCATTTTTCCCTCCTTTTTTATGCATTTGTTAATACTAAAAGGAAATAATTCAAAGGACAGATGGACATGAATGGAACATTTCAGAGTTAATCATGAACATGTTCCCAATCCCAATAAGCATAACAGTGACCATCATTAATCTAATAAATATTGTAATCATTAATTAAGTTCACTATTCCAATTAGTTTACCTTAAAACTATATTTTATATTATTTATATATGCATAGATAGTGAGTTATTAAATATATACAGACTATATTAGTATAGTAAATAGGAGAGAATTTAGAAAGGGAGACAAGATGCAGTTAAAATAAATAATGAGAAAAGAGAGAAGAGAGAGAAAGAAAAGAGAAAATTAAGAGAAAATACACATATACTATGTATGTTGATTTACAGTATAAATATCTTATGTGCTATATAACCCTCCTTCTGTGAAAGAAAAGTACCCTGTTTTACATACCTGAGATAATATGAAAACTCTCATGTGTCATCTGTTTTCAAAAAATATAGATAAAGATTCCTGTAGTTAGTTACCTTTGTTTTAAAATTCCAAGCAGTAAAATTGGTCCTTTAAAGTAATGATAAAACAATTCATATCATAGTAGATGCTTTGCGAGATTTGACTGTAACAGTATCAGTCTTTTGCTTCTTCTTTTTGATGTCTGTCCAGACATTTGTTTCTTTTGCTCTCGTGAGAGAAGGTGACATCCAATCCATATCTTCTGGTAAAGTAATCACATTATTAGTTTTAATAAATGAAGAGGCTTCCTCTAAGTCAATAAAAGTCCTCATCTCGTTGGCATACAGTATTCTTATCTTAGCTGGATATGCAAGTTGTGCCTTGATGTTATTTTGTTTCAGAAATTTTATCATTGGCCACACTTTTTTTCCTTTTTTCCATTATTCTAGATGAATAGTCATTATCAAATCTTATCAAGCTCTGTTTATATTTTAGAGGTGCCTTCCTCCAAGCAGATCTTAAAATCAGTTCCTTGTCCAAATATGAAAGAAATTTGATAATTATTGACCTAGGAGGAGCGTTTGCGTTAGTGGCAGGTTTCCCAAGAGCTCTGTGTGCCCTCTCAATGCCAAAGGAAAGTCCTTCTTTTAAATTAAAAAGTCAAGGATCCAGCTTGATAAAAAGGAAATAATATCCTCACCTTCTGTGTTTTCAGGTAATCCAAAAATCCTGATGTTATTTCTCCTCTCCCTATTTTCCAAGTTATCTACTTTATTAACCAACCAAGTGTTTTGTTTAAGAAGCAGTTCTTTCTGTGTTTCCTCTTCCTTAAGTCTACTTTATAAGTCATTTAGAGAAACCTCTATTCCTGTTATCCTTGTCTAGTGCTGTTGTAGCATTTCCTTGAGGGTGTCAGCCTGTTTTTGACTGCTTATTTTAAGATTTTCCAGGTTCTCTTTAAAACCATCCATCTTCAAAGACAAACTCCTGCAGGGTAGATGTCATCTGTTGTAATTCCATCTTTAAGGCAGAATCCTGGTAAGAATTCCTTGAGCTGCTAATTTTAACAAGTGAATATATCTCCAAGCTTTTTGATAGGAAATTATTTGTAAAACCTCACCAAAGTTTCTAATTATGTAAATTAGACCTTTAGCTATAAGATTTTATACTTTGAAGAAAAAAAAATAATTTTTTTCTTGTCTTACTTAACTAGTTATATTGAGCTCTAAAATACTGCTGCTTTCAGTTAGCCATTCAGGCTCTGCCCCCCCCCCCTTCCCTGCATTTATGTACGTGTTTGTACAGTGCATTGATGTAAGATTTGGCAGTCATGCATCTATTTTCCATTGACACGGGCACCATGAAGTTAGCCACCTCTGTTTTTAGGAGCCCAAAGTCAGCTTTGGAGAAGCTTTTCATGGTGGTTACCTTTGCGGGTGGTGTGGGTAAGATGTGGATTTCCATGATGATTCATTTGTGGTTGGATCTAACCAGGGATGAATTGACTATTGGTGTAGAACAATGGTTGCCCATGTTAGTAATAACCAGGTCAAGTATGTTGCTTCCTCTAGTGGGGGTAAAAATGAGCTGGTCCAGGGCATTGGAATTGGGCATTGGCTTTCATGAATTCCAGAAAGCATTGGGCCAGTGTATTGGTGCATGAGTAGTTTTGCCAGTTGATGGAGGGGTAGTTGAAGTCACCTAGTAAGAGAGTGTTGGGTTCGACCCTAATAGTTTCAAGGGTGCTTAGGAATGTGGAGTGAGAGACTTGATACATGGTTGAGGACTTATAGCAGGCTATGACCTGAATCACCATCTTACCCAATGTTAGTTCTACCTGAAGTATCTCAAATGCGTTATGCTGGGCTACAAGTCTGGAGGTGTGTATATCCTTTATGAATATGGAGACACCACCACCTTTGGAGCTTCAGTCCATGTAATGAGGCCGAAATGTGTGGAATGAGTTACAGCCTGGTAGCACTGGGATGCTTTCTGCTGTTTTAAATCAGATCTCCATTACAGCACAAATGTTGATGTTTTCCATTTTGAGGAGTGCTTCGAGTGAGTACATCATGAGGTTTAGACTTCTAGCATTTAGCAGCATGACCCTCAGATTGCATTTATTTATAGTTGTTATGGTGGTAATTTGGTCTTTGGAACACCGCCTAAAAAAGGCACTATAGGGGTGGCAAGAGCCTTAGACAGTATCTGGAAGCCCAGGGGTGACAAATGCAGGGCATCTCTGGCAAAGCATCGAGGTCTGTCAGTCATGTCATTCCAAGCAGACAGATACTGGATCCACTTAGAATGACACCAGAAACTTAGCCAATTGTTGAAGTCAATCATTTTCTGCTTGTACTGCAGTATCATTCTGGGTAACGGTAGGATGCTGCACAGGACTAGGGTCATACCTACTTGGGCCACATAATCCGAGAGCTCCTCCATGTTTCTTTTCTTGTAGTCCAGGGAGGTGCATCTCAGGTCATTCACACCCACATGGACAGTGACAGAGGCATACTTGTAGTTGTGGAGTGACCTGAGTGCGTGTGTTATGTGTTGGATTCTGGCACCTTTTAGAGCTGACTGTTACCTTCTCCTTATTCAACCTATTGAGTGGGACATTAGTGTGCCTCACTATCGAGTCACCTATGATTAGTGTATCTGGCAAGCTGTTTTGCCTTAGGGTCTTAGGTTGAGGGGCACACTGTGTAGGTGATCTATGTGTCTTGTGATCTGTGCTGTGTTGTGGTGGTCAAGTGCATTACTGCCTTGGAGGTCTCTGCTGTTTGAGTAGATTTCTATTGAGAGGTGGGTCTGTGGTTTGCTTTTTATGTGAGAGCTGTGATGGTGGGTTTTCTGGAGGGCTATGTGTTGCATGTGGTGTGGTGCAGGTGTTGACCTTCTCCTCTTGACCAGCTATTCTGGTCCTGACTTGAGAGTGCATGGCTTTCAATTTGGATATATAAGTGTATCTCTCATAATTCTGAGTGTTGGGTGGTAAGAGGAGAGGGTTGTCTGTGTACATGAGGCAGTTGCTACACTGCCTCAGAATGCCCAAGTAACTAATAAAAAAATCAATAAATATATCAATGAACATTGTCTCTCAAAATCCAATTTTACAATTCAGAATTCAACAGTTTAACTGTACAGATGAAAACTGCATGTATTTTATTTCACAGTTTTTACTGACATTGATAGCTACCGTGTAAGGGTTAAATGTGGGGAAATAATCACATTTACCTAAATAAAGTAAAAAAAGTAGTTTCTTGAGTTTTCTAAATATGGACAGAAATAAAGAGTTTAAAACAAAAAGCAAACTAATACACTTTCTTAAAAGAAAACAATTTAAAAAATGACCCCTTTATGCCTTGAGATGTTTCTTACTAAAGCAATTAATAATGTTGTTTTATTCTGGGCTTATAATACTCAGTTTTCAGAAATGATTCATTGACATTGTCATCTCAAGTTCAAATCTGTTGCAGTTTTACTTGATTATTTTAACAGTTAATTTACTGCCTTCCACAGAACAGGTACATTTGACATATATGTGCTGCAGTTCCACCTAAGAATTAGAAAGTTCCAGATTAGTTTATGAGGCTACATAACAGCTGGTGTATCCATACGCTTTAAGGGGTTATCTTTCGTTAGCAAAGTGTGTAGTTCATTGAAAGAATGCTGTGTGGGAAGAAATGTTCAAATGTTTGTTTCTTCGAATGCACATTTGGTTGAGTGGCGGGCATGTCAAAAGTGGGAAGAGGGATTTGTGGAGTGAGTCAGGAGAGGGACTGAGAGTTCGAGTCTTAGCAGGTTAGGTTAAGAGTAAGGTATAGGTTAGGGGTAGATGGTAGGAGTGTATGTGCAGGTGTTTGAAGGTTAGGGTTAGAGTAAGGGATAGGTTAGAGGTAGATGGTAGGAGTGTATGTGCAGGTGTTTGAGGGTTAGGGTTAGACTAAGGGTTAGATTAGGGGTAGATGGTAGGAGTGTATGTGCAGGTGTTTGAGGGTTAGGGTTAGAGTAATGACAAGTTATTGCAGGTTTTGCATGTCTTATGAAGTAGTAGTATTCCACAATTTTTTTCTAAGGTAAGATGTAGGATGGGTGTAAGGGCCATGTGCAGAGTTAGGGTGGATAACCTTACTAACATGTACTAATCCTAAACCTGCCCGAACCTACACATTAGCTTAGAAAAAAAACCCTCCTGTACTAGGGATAACAAGTCACAAGGGAAAATACGTTCTTTTCATTTAGCAATCTGTTGTGTTTCATTATTTTAGTTTTTTAATGTGTTTATTGCTTGGTGTATTGAGTTTGATCATTCTTATTCAATCTTTCAATATGTTGATCAACAGGCATAATCTAGATTCAGTCTAAAACGTGACATTACCCGAGTATTTTTTGACAAGTGGAAAGAACCAAAAACAAGACCAGAAATAATACTGATAACATAGATAAACAGATGTTCACAATCTGTATTCCTATATAGCACTATGCCACCTCATTCACAGACTACAGTTTCTAATTTCATATATTAAATGGCATTGGTCAAGAATAAATACAGCTCTAACCACAAATAAAAAAAAAAAATAATCTGACCATAAAATGAAAAAAGACTGATTAGGAGTGCACAAAGATGCATACCCCCAAATTCAAGAGAAATGTATCTGGGTAATGCAGTGCATTCCTGTGCTGAGCTACCCACCCCCACTCACATCTGAAAGGGGTATCCAGTTATACCCAGCTTTGCCCCATGACCTGGTGGAAGCTTTAGCCTAATGTTTGTCTCCTTAATGCTTTATGTCATCATGAGATCCCCTTCAGGAAATCCATCTGCTTCACCCACTTAATAAAACATTGTTATGTTTTGCTTTGCAATTATTATTAAATGTCAGAAGAGACAGCATTTCAATTTGGGATCACTTCTAGTAAGGGACACCTAATAGCATAATGGAAAGTGACTGCTCCTGTGAATGTGAACTTTATTTCAGAACAGGAAATCTTCGGGCATACATCCAAATAAGTAGCCAAAATCACAAACAGACAACGGCATATTTTCAGCATCAGTTAAAGACCCCCATTTAAAAGTTAATGTATCCTCAAAGGTGTCTAGAAAGAAGGTGGGCATATCATCAAGCAAACTTGTTCAAATAATCTAACAATATGGTATGTTCTATGGACTAGAAATATAAATATCTGACATCCAGAAATTGTGTAACCAATACCACATGTTCTACACAACCTAAAAGTCACGTGGAAGTCATTGACTAGATTTTCTAACTACCTTATTATGGCCTTCTTACATAAATAGGTGCTCTAATTAAACAGTTTAACAGAAACTCAACAAGAGAAAACAAAATAACCCAGGGATTTTGTAAGCTTTGTGTGAGGAAACACACACACACACACACACACACACACACACACACACACACACACACACACACACACACACACACACACACACACACACACACACACACACAGTGTACCATTCAGTAACTCATCCTGCAAAGGAAGACAAAATGCTGACCTTATCTTCTGAAATGAGCACAGTTCTATACTGTCAAAGTAATGCCCATCAACTCCAGTCCAAAAGACACCAACCTGTCCACACAACAGTTTTCCAAGCCCAGAATCCACAGAATACTTCATGGAAAGAGGTCATGTATGCTGAACATAACTTTTTTAACACTAGTGCTTGACAGCACTGTAAATGTAAAAAGTATATGTTAACTTTTTTCTTGCCGCTTTACTAAGGACTCCCTTTTCCCTTTGTGGTGCAACCTGGACGTTGAAGCAAAGAAAGTTAATGCTGGAATAATGTGGAGTTTGTTGTCCATTATTAATGATATTGTTGCACAAGTTTGGCCATGACTAGCTTGTCTACAGCTAGTTTAAGCTATTTTCATTTGGATTAGTGTTCTGATCAAGGCAGTGCAAGACTGGTTCCGTGAGCCCTGGATATTCTGGCCAACTATGCTTTAAGGTTTCCCTCATGGTGCTTACTCACTTACATATTTGGATCCATTTGTTAGAAACAGGCAAAAGTCTTATTCATAAGGTCATACAAGGCCGATGATAACTTGACCACCAGTGTCTTTACGAGTCTAGTCATGCAACCCAATCTAGTTTTCTCTGTGAGTACTTTGGCAGCCTATATTGTGAGGTATGTTAGCAAGGAGGTAGCTAATGGTTATGTGGGGGTTTGTTAGTTGGGGATTAATTTACTTACTGTCAACCTTTGTCCATCAGGGACTTGGGAGCCAGGCCAGGGGTGACTTTGCAGTTTCCCACCCAATGATCAAAGCTTTGTTTGAATAGAGTCAGGGAGGAACTCTGCTTCACATAGATTGGGAGCTTATTCTATAGTGTGGTGGATCCATTGATACACATATCAGTCCCTCCAGCACATTCTATTTATGTCACAGGAAAAGTTCAGTGTTTCTGGTGCTGTTTGTTTTGTGGACATGCAAGAGATCCATCAGAGCTGGATCTGTGGATACCCTAGATGCTAGGTATAGACTGCCTCTAAGTAACCTGTAGGAGGCTGAGTATAGAAATAGGACCTTACGGTGATCTGTATAGGACAGGGTATTCATACTCTGGATTCTTTTAGTAAGGAACCTTTGATGGTTCTGATTAAGGATGAGTAGAGTGATACTATAACCTTCTTGGACCTGGATACCATACCCTTGACCCTTGTTTATGAGCTGGGTGACATAGAATGATTTTCTTACTATCTTGACTACCAGTTCGTCGATCACCAGTTTACTCTGTACATATGTTCCCAGATCCCTAACTACTGGGTCAACTCCTAAGGGTGTTTTTGTCACTGGAGGAATTAGCTTGGGTGGACTATTTCCCAAAGGGCACTATAATGCATTTCTTTGTGTTGAGTTTTAATCCATAACTTTGGCACCAGACATCTGTTTGTGTTAGACCATCTTGTAGTATGCAGATGTCATGAGGGGAATCTATGATAGCTCCCAATTTACAGTCATCTGCAAACTTGTTGAGACAGAGGCCTTTGACATTAGTCTTGACATCCAAGAGGAAAATGCCAAACAGGAGCAAGCCCAACATGGAGCTGTAGGGTACTTTGCTGTTGGTCTGTCTCCTGAATGAGGTAACCTTGACTTCTTAGCCAGCCAGCAATCCAGCAAGTTATGTAAGGATTTATATGCAGTTCTAAGAGTTTGTCAGTATTGTATCAAATGCTTTAGCTAGGTCATGGTAGGGGGTTTGCACATTTTTCCACTCATCCATTACCTTCATGACCTTCTCAGAGAAGTCCATCAGATTGAGTAGGAAGACCTTCCCTTAACAAAGCCAAACTGGGATGGGTCCAGTGTCTGTAGGTTGCAAATTGCCTTGTTGATCATTTCCATGATAGTTAATTCCTTGGCTTTGCATATTTGATTTTTCAGACTGATGGGTCTGTAGTTCCTGGGGTCAGTTGATGGTCCACCCTTATGAAGAAGGATGACTGCTGTGGTCCTCCATTCACCTTGCATGTAACCTGTTTTGAAGCTGTAGTTGAAGACTCCCTCAAGTGGTCCTGCTAGGTCATGTTTTAGGTTATTTTGGAGGCAAACGAGGATATTGTTGGTGCTCAGTGAAGCAGTGTTTTTTGCCCTTAGCAAGCACCACCAGGACCTACTCCCTGCTGATAGTTTGGGGATATGCTAGAAGGGATTTCATAGGAGTAGATGGGGAGTTGGGGGTGAAGTTAAAGCTAAACTTATCAGTCAGTAGATTCACTATGTCATCCTGGTCAGTGAAGGTTGTACAATTTACCATCAGTTCTGCACATTGCTAAGTATTGCATTTAAGGCTAGTGCTGTAGCTGAAGAAGCCCTTGTGATTGTCCTTAGCCTGGGAGGCTATCTTTACCTCATAAATAAATCTTATAACTTGCCTTGTTGGACTTTATTAGACTTCTTAGCTTCTTATTTAGTTTAATCAGAGAGCTCTTGTCTCTGTGAGAGTTGCTCTTTCTGATTTTGGCCATGACTTTTTTTTTAATTGTATAACCTGTTAAATTAAGGATTTCACCAGTGGGGTTTGTTTTTGGTGTTAGATTTGGGCTTACGTCTGGTAGGTACAGCAGCCTCAGTGCAGCCATTTATATGTTTGTACATGGTTTTTGTGAATAATTCTACATAAGTAGTTGTGTTCTAGGGGTTTGGGTCTATTCCTAGTCCTTAAAGCCTTAACATTATCAGGACTGAAGCTACTGTGCCCACTGTAATTGGAGAGCTTGGCTTGAAGTTTGCCATTTCTGTGTCAGCTTTACATAGTAGATTTCCATTTTCTGTAAGCTTTCTACAAGAAGAGTAAGGGGAAATACTAACAATCAAATATTTTAGATGCTTGAGCAACTATAATTGTATTTCAGGGAATTCTGTACAGTTCCATTGTGTTCCCAGATGCTCCAATAAACAGTAGCCAAGGCCTCAAATGTGCCTGAAAGAAGTTTCACTAATACAACCACACATTGAGTCGCATGAACTTGGTTGATAATAGTAATTCACAGTGGGTATAAAATTATCAGAAGAAGGCAGTACGTACAGCAGACTTCATGTCTTTGTGAACCCAGTTAAAGGTATGTCAATCTCTTTTCCCTGGGACAATTCAGAAATAACTCAATCAAATTAACATGCAAACCTGAAATTCTAGCAAAGTAACTGACAATTTCCATAAATCAAAGTAAGTATTTCATTGACTCCAGTAGTGACATACATATGCTATTTGCATGGAGATTTGTAGAATAAAACTCCCAGTTTCTTGCGTTTCTTTTAATTCTTCTACCAAAATCACTCATGACCACTGCCAGGGTTTCCATCACCAGAACAAAAAGAAGGAATAGCAGGGATCAGTAAAGGATGATGAAAGAAAATAATATTCCCATAGGATCTGTCTGGGAATATTTATGGGAATAACACAGCAGGCAGCTCAGCCTATTAAGTCCATTCCTAGGGGCAGAAGAAGTGACGGCAGATGTTCTGTCAAGGATGGGTGCCCACACAAGAGATACATTATCTCAGCCTTGAAGGCCTTTAATAAATCTTTTCTGGTCTCTATACCCTATAACATTATTGCAAGCGTAATTTTAAGGGCTAACATATGCATATAAGGCATTTAGTCTACATTTAAGATAAACATGCAAATGTAGCTGTCACAAGTATGAAGGCCTTTACTTAGGTTCCCTGTTATACTTCCTATTTCTTGCTTCCAAGAGAGTAAAATCTCTTTTTCATTAGTTATTGCCGACCATATGCAATAGGTCAAATGAATAATGACTAATGTCTTTTCAAAGCTCCCCAGTAAGACTACTGCGGTTATTTTAACAACCTGGAGCTGTTCCATTCTTGAAGAAGGAAGCAGGAGTACAGTGCTCTGCGAAAGAGCGAAACAGTGGTGTTAACTTCTTCAGCTATGCCTGACATACCTGTGGTCCATTTTGTTGAGACCCCCCCCCCATAATAATTAGCCTACTTTAGGAACACCAGAAAATCATTCTACGTAAGGTAACATATTTTAATATAACCAATATCAGGGAGGATACAAAAGTAATCTGTTGAGTTTAAGATTTATTTTCGTCTTTCTAGCTAGCATTTAAGACCCAGTGGAGTTGTAATTTGATAATTCTACCTAACACTCTGTTGCAGAGATCCTACTTTCTTAACAACTGATTGCGGAGCTTGTATGTGTAATACCTTTTAATCTGCTGCATATTCTCCCCCCTTGCTCATGAAGTGAAAATATTTGTGAAGGGACAGTATAAATATTATCATGTGCTTTAGTCCAAGTACACCAGAGACCCTTCACCTTTGACTTTTATTGATTAAAGGCATTCCACTAACAATGGTTGGCTTTAGGTTCCATGATATGAAAGTCCCAGAACAACTACAGTTATTTCCTGATTCGAGAAAAAACAAGCCAACGTTTTTTTCAGTGAATCATGTGCATCATATGTGTTTTCATCTCAGCAGGTTTCACAATGGGCTAAGTAAATTAAACCAATTAACTACCTCGGGGTTTAAGCTGCTTCCTTTTAGTGTACAGAGTTTTGATGATTAGAAAAGTGGTTCATCACAGGATCATAGGATGTTACTAGGTTAATGGCCCCTTACAAGCCTAGCCAAGTTGAACCCTTGTTGCCAAGAGTGTCCATTACGAGCAGACACTAAAATCAGCACCAATCTCCCCTATCCAGGAGGGATACAGGTGGAGCCCATGAGGTGAATTAATGGTTACCTATCCAGTCATCCAAACTACCCTTAAATAAGGTCAGTGAGGTAACCTCTGTGAGACAAATCTGTGTCTCCAGCAAGTTCTTTTGATGTCACATGCCAGGTTAAGGTCCTTAGAGTGAGTGAAATGTGTACCATTTGACTTACGGATGCGCAGCATTTTCATTATGGCAAGTTCATAGGTTCATAGGTTCATAGATTAGTACTAAGCTAACTGCTCCTTGCGAGCCATTTTAATCCTAGCCAATTATCACTTGTGAGACTGAAACTCTGCACCTTGCGTTTGTAAGGCAAACACCTTAACCATTAGGCCACCCTAGGTTAGAGATTGCTTTATATGCTAGGCACAGCTTGCAGTCTGTATGATACTAAAAAAACGTTTCAGTGATTTCAGTCTGTTCACATATTGCAATATTGCATGCATTGAAGACTCTGAATTCCCTTTGCAAGAAACTTTTGCAGTCTCTCTAGTTGCTTAAGGTTCTTGGAGAGGTACATACCAAAAGGAACATGGTACTCTGTTATTGTCCTAATGCAGGGAAGACTACAGGGGGATTTTGACTTCCTTTGTTGTGGAAGCTATGCCCTTACTTATGAGGTGGGCAGTATAGAATGGCCTTCTTATCACTATGGAGACATGATGCTCAAAGGTAAGGTTGTTATTAACCTGTGTGCCTAGGTCTCTCAGCACTGATTGCATGCTTAGGATGTTGCTATTGATGTTGTATCTTGCAGGGACATTGCCCTTGCTGAAGGGGGATGATGATGCATTTTTTTGCAATGAGTTTAAGTCCACAACTCTGGCACCAATCATTAGTTTGTGTAAGTTCTTCTTACAGGATATTGACATCATTGGGAGTCTCAATTAACGTTCTGAGATTGCAATCATTAACAAACTTTGTCAGACACAGAACTTTTGTTTTTCCTTTACTTCTGAACAGTAGGGGCCTCAGAAATGAAGACTGTGGAACACCACTGGTTACTGGTCTGCTGGAGTAGTTAGAGTCTCCTATTTTAACCGTGTGCAGTTTTGACCAGTTGACCACCCACCTGACAATATATGGGTTGATATCCAGCTGGACGAGTTTATCTATAATGCCTGAATGGGCAATTGTGTCAAAAACCTTGGCCAAGTCCAGATAGGCCATATGCACAGTTTTACCCTCATCTAGGGCTTTGGTGACTGTCTCAAGGAAGTCCATCAAGTTTAGGAGGTATGATCTCCCCTTGATAAAACCAAACAGGATAGAGTCAAGGATTTGGAGATTATCTATATCTTTACTGATAAGGTCCATGATGATTCGCTCCATGGCCTTACAGATAAGGCTGGTCAGGCTTATGTGTCTATAGCTCCTGGGGTCAGTAGGTGCACCCACTTTGTGTAAAAGGATAACAGGAGCTGTTTTGTATTCAGCAGGGATGAAGCCAGTGCTTAGACTGTGGTTGAAAAGAGTACACAGCGGTCTTCCTATGGCATGTTTTAATCCATTTAGAATGCAGCCTGGGATATTATCAGGTCCCACAAAGGCTGTGCTTTTGGCCTTGTAGAGGGTGTTTAAGACCTGTTCCTTAGAGATACTAGGTAGCGGACAGGTGGTAAGGATGCTATGTCGTATAATTGGGGGGGAGGGGGGGCAGGGGAATGAAGTTTTCACTAAACCTGTCAGCCAGCAGGTTGGCTATATCCACAAGTTCTGTATATGTAGTACCATTAACTACAAGTTCTGTGCAAATCTGAGCATTTGCTTTGAAATTGTGGATGTAACCAAAAAATGCCTCATGGTTATCCTTAGTTAGGGATGCTAATTTAGATTCATAGTTAGCTATAGAAGACTTTACAAGATGTCTTATTTTCTTATTTAAGTTGAGGAGGGAATGCTTCCAGGTTTGAGACCGTGCATTCCTACACTTTGACAGTAATTTTTTTCTCTTATTATATAGCCTGTTTATGGCTGTTGTCCACCAGGCTGGTTTTTACTTCTTTGAGGATCTAGCTTTGGTCCTATCAGGTACCACAGCATTAAAGTAATTGTATAGCTGTTCATACAGAGCATCTTTGTATATCCCACCATAGGTATCCTTTTCGTCAGAGGGGGTAGGGGCTACAAAGATTTTTATGCCATCATGTAAGAGGCTGTAATTGGCCTTGGAGATGTTTTTTAGTCTGGTTGCAGCTAGGGGGAGGTTTGGTGTTAGTGTGATCTTTAACGAGACTGATTTGTGGTCAGAACTCACCATGGAGGGCCACACACTTGGAGTGGAGCAATGATCCCCCATGTTGATCAGTTTCAGGTCCAGAATGTTAGCACCCCTTGTGGGGGTGTCGACCTTTTGGTCGAGGGCGTTGGAGTTAATGAAGTCAAGGAACCTTTGGGTGAGTCTATTGGTACTTGTATAGTTAGCCTAGTCAATGGATGGGTAATTAAAGGCACCCAAAACCAGGGTGCTAGGTTGAATCTTGATCGACTCAAGTACATCCAAGTAGACTGAGTGGGTGTCCTGCTTCATGGAGGGGATCAAATAACTGGCAATAACATTAAGAGGAGTCTAACCAACAGTCAATTGTGCCTGCAGTAATTGAAGAGAATCACTTCTTTTAACCAATCTCAAGGTGTATTTGTCTTTGATGAGGACTGATACACCACCTCCTTTAGTTGTCATGCCTTCAGATTGTGACAGAATGTGTGGAAGGAATTATAACCCAATATGGCTGGGGTGATCTCAACAGCATTAAGCCAGGTCTCTGTGACTGCACAAAGGTCAGCATCTTCCAGGGTAAGGACTGCTTGCAGTTTGTGCAGTTTCAGGTTTAGACTCCTAACATTTAACAGCATAACCTTGAGGTTGTTTTCAAATGGTATTTTTATGTCAGCAATGTTATTCTTGTGACAGTGCCTAAAAATAGGTACTATGGGTGTGGCAAGACCCTTAGTCTGTAACCAAAATCCCAGAGGTGGCAGATGAAGACCATCTCTGGTAAAGAATCGTGGACTGTCAATCATGTCATCCCAGGCTGACAGATACAGGATCCCCTTAGAATGACACCAGAAACTAAGCCAATTACTGAAGTCAGTTATTTTCTGTTTGTATTGAGACATCATTCTAGGTGAAGGTAAAATGCTGCTTAAGGTTCAGGACATACCTGCCTGAGACACATAATCCAAGAATTTAGTTATGTCTCTCTTCATATAGTCCAGTGAGGTACATCTCAAGTTGTTCACACCAACATGGACTTTGACGGACTCATAGTACCCGTTGTTGAGAGACTTGAGTGTGTTTGTTATGTGGCGGATCCTGGCACCTAATGGACAACTGACAGTGACCTTTTCCTTATCCAACCTGGTGAGCAGGACACCTGTATGTCTCAGAATGAATTTGGTTATGACTAAAATGTTTGGTTTAGTGTTTTGCCTTAGGCGCTTATCTGGTGAGACATTGGTGCATGAGCTATTATGTGTACTATGTTCTGCAGTGGATATGTCATGTAAAGTGTGTTCAGGTTTGTGGGGTCTCTGATGTTTAGGTAGGCTTCTTGTGAAGACCTCCTCATATGTAGGTTTATGTGTTGTTGATATGACTGTTGTAAGAGGTGGGGAGTGTGCGCTGACAACCTGCTCAGTGTCAGGTGTACTGGCTGGTGAGAGAGAGGGGATGGATTCTAGATTCTTAATGTAGATGCATCTCTCGCATATTGACTTTGTGTGAACTAGAAGAAGCGGGTTGTCAGTGCACATCAGGCAATTGTTGCATTGCCTTTAGATGCCCATGTTGCCCAGGCTGGTTCTAGAAACTGTGGCAAATTGTCTGTCCGTAATGCTAGGTATGTTAGTGTGGTCAAAAACAGGGAGAGGACAGGAAGACCAGACAGTAGAAAAGACATTAGAAGTGGTTAAAAAATATGAAGAGCTAGTGGATAAAATTTGTGTTGGTACTTCAGGATTTTCACTGATTGTTTCATCTGTGAGTGAAGCACAATCGCTAGAAACCTCAGATGGAGCACAAGCAGAGTATTAAGGGAAAATTAGTAAGCCAAAAATGTAGAATCTATGACTACCAATGGTATTCCCTGCTGTGCAGCAATGCGCAATGGTGCATGATGCTCAAACAAGTGCAAACCCAAGCTACAGTGGAACTTAAGTAGCAACTGTTTGCAAACTTAAGCAATTAACAAGTAGAAAAATCAAACTTGAGCCCTGTGCCAGCAACCTTAAATTGGATTGATCCTTAACTGCACTCTCCTGCCACCAGGATGTGGGAACAGGCCTCTCAAACAAAGAATAACTTGGTTTGGAGCTAAGTTAAACAAACAGAACTAGAACCAGCAACTCTGATTCTAGTCTATGCTATGGCAGACAGGGTCCAATGAAACAGCAGAAAAATGCAGCAGGACAATGAACTCGGTTAAATGCAGGTTTAAAAACATGGCAGACACTGTAAATAGTTTAAATGCAGTTTGAAAGTGCAGAAAAACAGTGCAATATAATACGTATGGCTTGTGGAAGCACCAAAAGCCTCCGACAATTCAGATGGAATCAGCAAAACACTGACTGAGTGCCAAACTCTGAGGCGCTGTGTGTAAACAAGAGCAAACTCACGCTACTGCAGGGTTAAGTAGCATTGTTTGCAAACTTTTTAAAACAATTAACTAGTAGAAAGCTCAAACCTGAGCCCTGTGCCAGCAACCTTAAATCAGATTGGTCCCTAACTGCACTCTTCTGCCACCAGGGTGTAGGGGGGGGGGGGGCTTTCAAATAAAGGAAAGCTTGGTTTAGAAATTAGTTAAACTGAACTAGGATCAGCAACTCTGATTTTAGTCTATGCTACAACAGACAGGGTCCAATGAAACAGTATAAAAATACAGCAGGATAATTAATTCAGTCAAATGCAGTTTGAAAAATATGGCAGACACTGTAAATAGTTTAAATGCAGTTTGACAGTTGTGTTGCTGGAGCAATTCTAACATAAAATCCTTGTATTAGAAAGTATGATCTCCAGGATTCACCCATTTTCAGTGTTTGTATAGTATTTGTATATGCACATTACTCGGCCCTTTCTTTAAAAACAGTATTAAGTTCAGAACAGCTATGTGAACGATAATAAAGTTTGTACCTGTTTTCTACAAAACCGGGAGCATTTAGACTTCACTTTGTAAAGGGTAAGTATGGTCATAGCAGTGTTGGAGAAGGCCTGGGCTGTTAATTAGATTGTCACATCTGTAGCTTTAAAGGGCCATCTGAAAGGAACAGGAGATGAAATGCTCATATAGTGAGGATAACCCACTTTAGATGCTCTCCTTGCTTTGGGGTTCAAATTGTGTAAAATGTAAATTATACCCATCTTACACTACTCCTGTCACAGACCTTAATAAAATCATGTTGAATCAAAACAATAAATTAATTTCACTGTGTTTGTGTAGTAATGCAGAGCTCTGATAAGCTATCACTTACATTACAATGTTTCTCAGCAGCGTTTGTGTCACTTGCAGACATATAGTGAGGTATGCACTCCAGTGAATAAGTTTAAAATAAATCTGAAGTAACCCATCTTAAAAATAAATCACCAATCCAGTAATAATGGCTTCAAAAATGTCAAGCCTTTGCACAAATACTAACTACTACAAGAGCCCTGAATGTTCCTAATTCCATTGTTCAAACTAGTCGACAGATATCTCTTCTAAGCCATTTGGATTGCATGTGTTTTTTTTTTTTTTTTCACTGCTCTATGAGGTATTGGTCTAATTTTCATCTGCAATGCATTCTTAGTCTTCAGTGTATCAGACAGTAAATAAAAAGCAGCGTGGGCATATTTCTCAACTGTCCAGATTTTCGTAGACTTTCAGATTTCTGCCACACATATATTTGGCTGTTCTTCGTAAAATGTGCGATTTTTCTAGCTTTATCTTTTTTTTTAAGTAAAATGTGC
>NC_056733.1:992316616-992377740 GCF_019279795.1 Protopterus annectens | reverse complement strand
ACTTTAGGTGTTGTATATGATTCCCAGTTAATAGTGGGGTAATTAGAAACACTCCTGTGTATGGTATTGTGTTGGATGGTGAGTGGTATTGGATTTTCTCTATGGTGATTCGAACTTGAAGAAGCTCAAGTGCACTGTCCTGCCTGACCAGCCTTGAGGTATATTTATTTTTGATGTAAATAGAGACACCTCCAACCTTTAGTCACTATCTGTGTAGTAGCTGATTTAAATATGTGGAAGGCGTAATAACCTTGTACTGTCAATCTGTTCTCTGCGGATTTAAACCTTGTCTCAGTGACCACACAGACATCAGCATTTTCTAGGGTGAAGAGAGTTTCTAGGGAGTGGAATTGTTTTGTTTAGACTGCTAGCATTAAGCATGCTTCATTGAAATTAATAATATGGGTAATATTTTGATATGATTCCCATTTTCTTTGTGTTGTGCAGTTAAACAAAATGGAAAATAAATGTGCATAACTTTATAGACTTGCCATGTCGGGGGTAGATTGAGTTAGTGTGCTTCTTGGCTAGTACATTGATATCCTTGGATGACTCCTTGATGTTGATGGCTGCACACAGGTCTTGTCTTCACTGGGGACTTGGGATTACTTGGAGAAACACAGGTCTGTATTGCTGGGAAAGTATGAGTTATCCTTCATAAGATTTAGTGGCCCAAACTATGGCTTTAAATGTCTTATTAACAGGTTAAAGTGGACCATGGAGACACAACAGGAAGTCAGTGGAATCCGCTCTCCTACTCAGCAGTAGATATAACCAAAAGATTACCTCAATAAATTAGAACGAAAAAAAGAAATAGAATTATGCTAATAAAGAAAGAAATAAAAAGGAAACAAAAGAAGGCAGAACAGTGAGGAAATATATGATGGTAATCACAAAGGACTATGCTATTTTTAAGAATCTTCTTGTGTAGCTTTACTAAAGATAAACTTTCACATGCAGTGACAGTGACTTCCAGCATGCAGTGACAGTAACTTCCTGTATGCAGTGACAGTGACTTCCAGAATGCAGTGAGTCAGTGACAGTGACTTCCTGTATGGAGCAACAGTGACTTCCAGAATGCAGTGACAGTGGTTTCCTGTATGCAGTGACAGTGACATCCTGTATGCAGTGACACTGACTTTTTGTATGCAGTGACATGAAAGGCAAGGCTTAAAAAGCTCTAGAGCCGTTATCCTACTAATATCCTATGATCCTATGACAGTGACAGCAACATGACAGATACAGAACCATGGTGTAGTTGCCACTACACCTAGGGTTTTACCTTTCAGGTAACACAGAAAGTGCCAGATAAGGAAGGATAAGCAATGAGAGGATTAGAGAAGCAGAAATAGGTATATGGGTAGGTGAGAAGCTACTATTATTAATTCTGAATGGAGTCAAGGGTACTTCCATTAGTACAACAGTCTTTTTTTTTTTATTTAATATTTTTACGAGAGGATTGTGATGTCCCCCTCCTCTAGTCCAATAATCAAGGAGCCTGAATTCTCAACACTGACACCAGTGAAGGACATTCACTTGGAACAAAACTAGATACACATAATATTTCCAGAAGCAGCTCTCTGCTTTAAGAATAATTTCATTTAAGAGAACACAATGAAAAAACTCAGTCTGGGGGCTGGGTTTCCCTCTTTCTCTCTCCAGGCCCCCAGTAAAGACTCCCCACTGGCATAGTTGTAGAGTTAAGTCCTCAGTCAAGTGTCCAAGCCAAGTCGTCCATCACTATTTCTGTGAAACTAATGCTCTGTCCCTGGTCCAAGTAGCTGACAAACACACACACACACACACACACACACACACACACACACACACACACACACACACACACACACACACACACACACACACACACACACACACACACACACACACATCAAGGAAAGGCTGGAACAGATTTATTTGCTATGACACTCTGCCCAGACTATATGGTAATTACTGCCACCAGACACTCCAAAGCCAGGTACTCTAAGGTTCTTACAAGGTTACCCAATTATATTGAGTGAAATTAATATTAATGCCAATGGTAGTGTTTGGCCAATGCAGTAAGGCTTTCAGGAGTGGCCACAGAGTCACCAAATAGATATAATTGCTCTCAAAGGTTAACATATTCTCTGAAGGATTAGCCGCAATGAAAAGTTTAAATACATTTAATAATAAATAATAAAACAACATGAAAATGCAGAATATCTATTTACAGTAAACACTGTTGAGAGACAGAACAGGATACGAGGGCTGCCTGGGTCCACATGGTTGGATCAACAGGAATAAAGAAGGAGAGGCCAGTCTAGACTTCTGTCTAGCAAATGGCTTGATAATGGCTAACATATGGTTCAGAAAGAGAGACAGTCACAAGATCATATAAAAGAGTGGCCAACATGCAACTCAGATAGACTTCCTCCTAGTAAGAAAAGGCACTGGGGTAGAATCAATGATTGCAAAATCATCCCCAGTGAAACAGTCAGCCCACAGCATAAACTACTGGTTGCCACAATCAACTGCAAGCAGTGGTTAGAGAAGGCACTAAAATCAACAGAGACCAGGCTGAAGACCTGGAAGTTGACTTGAGGGAAAACACAACAGTTCAAGGAATTACTCAGGGGCCTAGCACCCCAGGAAGAGGAGGAAATAGATGGAGTTGAAGAAGAATGGCAGCGCATCAAAACAGCATGTGTGAGGACTACAGAACAGATATGTGGCCGAGTCAGGAAATAAGGTACACAAGGAAAGCTGGTGGTGGAATGCAGAAGTCCAGGAAGTCATCAAAAGAAAGAAGGAGTGCAGGAAAAAGTGGGAGATAGGAAAGACCAACCAGGCTTGGAAGGAATACTGGTTGGCTAACAAAGAATAGCAAAAAATAGGGCATCAAAGGCACTTTACCAGCTTCTGGAAAGTGACTCATTAGGTGGTACAAAGAAACTATATCAGGTTGTAAGGCAAAGACAGAAAGATAAGGAAGATAGTCAGACAGCCTTCATAAGGGATGCCAGCAACAACCTGCTCCCCAGTCCACAGGACATTAAAGGCAGATGGAAGGAGTATTTCCAATTGCTTCTGAATGAAGAAAGCCCCTCAGAAGCTGTATTGTGCCAGAGATAGCCTACAATGAGAGAAGAAGAGGAGTCCACCCTAGAAGAAGTAAGACTAGGACTAAGGAAAATGAAGTCAGGGAAAGCAGCAGGCTCAGATGAGGTCACAGCAGATATGATTAAGATGCTGGGTGAGATGGGGAAAAATAGCTCCTGAGGGTACTCTTACCCTTGTGGAGAGAAATGTGTGTCCCAGATGACTGGAGAATAAGCATACTCATGCCAATGTACAAGGGGAAATCCACAAGTGTGGGCAATACAGAGGTATCAAACACCTGTCACATTGCATGAAAGTTCTGGAGAGGGTGATTGATAAATGGATACACAGAGCAGTAAAATATAAGATTGGAGATGAGCAGTTCAGATTCTGATCAGGATGCAGCACAAATGACCTGATGTTTGCAGTCAGATTGATAGCTGAGAAAAATCTAGATATGAGGAAAGATTCCAACTGGGCATTCCTAGACTTGGAGAAAGCATATAACAAGGTCTCAAGAAAGCTGATCTGGGCAGTACTGCAGTGCTTTGGAGTCCCAGAAGCATTGGTAGAACTAGTGCAGGCTATGTGCAAGGACCCAATGACTCAAGTATGAACAGTGGTCAGCCTCACAGAGGGGTTCCCAGTAGGAGTGGGTTTACACCAGGGTTCAACTCTGAGCCCACTGCTGTTCATACTGGTGATGGAATACATTAGAAAACAGGTTGGAGGGGACAGATTAACAAAGTTGCTGTATGGAGATGATGTGGCATTACAGGAAAACTCTGAGCAAGAACTCCAGCAAAATATAAACCAATAGAATGCAAAACTGAATGCACATGGGATGAAACTATGCATAAATAAGACAGTGGTAATGGCAGCAAACTGGAGAAATCAGAAGAAGCTGAGAATTGAGATAGAAGGGAAGACAATGGAGCAGATAAATAGCTTCAAGCATCTGGGAGGGGTGGTTGAGGAGAAGGGAAGTCTGAATGAAGAGGTCAAAGCTAGAATCAAAGGGACCTCAGCCAACTGCCATAGAGTGTAAGGTATAGTCTATGACAGAAGAATACCCAAAAAGCTGAAACGTAAGGTGTACAAGACAGTGGTGTAACCAGTACTACTGTATGGTGCATAAACCTGGGCAGTAAAGGCAGAGCAGATGAATAAACACCAGAGTTTCAATCACAGGAAATATTAAAACAACACAGATGAATAGATTCACACAGATACAGAAAAACAATACTTAACTAATCTCACTATATTTTCTTGGCTGATCTGGACAATTACTATTCCCTGGTCACTTGCTAGAGCAAGGCAAGATGAAGAAGGTGAGGGGTCCTTCTTTGTCAGGTTTCAAAAACAGAGTGCCTTGAGACTTCTGTCTCATCTAGTATTAAAAACACCAAAATAAGGAAGGATGTATTAAATGGATTAAAAGGATTTTCTTTTTCATCTCACCATTTGATTGCTTCCTTATTTTGGTGTTTTTTGAATATTGCTGTGTTGTGCTTTCTTCGTTTTTTGTCATCCAGTATTAAAACAGCATTTCAGTGATAGATTACAGAATGACATCATACACATCTGGTCATCTGACTTCTGGTTCCCATACTACCCGCCATTACTGGAAACTGAACCAGAAACTCACACATATGTATTACCATGCACACAAACAGAGCTTTGCTAAGATCTGTTGCTGCTTTGGTTGTCATAAAACCATTTCAACACTTCCATCCATCCAGGGTAGAAATTAGTTCCTGCTAAGGACAATACAACAAAGATTCCTAATCTTTGTTTTCAAAGAAGTTTGGTTTCTGGCTGAAATCAGAACTGTAAGATACAATCTTCATGGCCTAAATTGTCATTTAAGTTCAGTTTTTTTTTTCTAAAAGTTAGTTGGGGCTGAGCTTAACCTCTTCTCTACCAGTATCCCCTGTTACAATATTAATTTCAACAGTGATAATATAGTATGATATACAAGTGTATTTCTTTTTTCTGTCCAGCAAAGACCCACTGTTGGTACATTTTTAACACAAGCAGCTTTACAAATACATTTTTGACACAAGCTTGTGTACAAATAAGTTTGATATACAAATGACATATAATTCTTTACAAAACTCTAGCTAGCTATGCTGGCATATGTTACACATTCACTGCCCTACGTCTTCTAGCATAGCTGGCAATACTTCACTCACATCATCACATTTCTCCCCTCTTAGAAGACTCAATCTAGTTTCTCAAGAGACCCTGATGATACATTGCTTGAGAGAAATAAGGCTGTCTGGGAATACATTAATCCATACCCTACCTGCTGCACTGTCATATCATTTGCCTGCAACCCTTGGCTCCACCTTAGTAACTTGAAATGTTGCTGGATGGCTTGATGTAGCCATAGATCTCCCTCAGACTCCTCCTGCCATCCACTGTAAATACTCAGCACAGGGGCCTCTCTATCATGATAAGGATTCATTATGTTAACATGGTTCAGATTGTGCCCCTGCCTTCTGCCTAGCAGTTATACCATGTGTTAACATCACTGAACTTCCTTACCACATTGAATGATCCTTCCCAAGCTGTCTCCAGCTTATTGTGCCTGACAGGAATGAGAAATATACTCTCAGGATTGAGCATTCCTGTAATAACATACCTTTTTCTGTTGATGAGCTCCTGCCAGATTCTCCTGGGCCAAGCCCATGTGCTCCCTAGGCCTTCTCCTGAGGTTTAGGACATATGCCACAACAGACTTCTGGTGAGATTCACACTCACCCTGCCACTCATCACAAATCAAATCTAAAGGCCACCTCACACTATGTCCATAAAGCAACTCAAAGGGTGAAAACCTGTGGATTCCTGGGGTACATCTCTGTATGCAAACAGTAGATGGGGCAAATATCTGTCCCAGTCTCTCTTAAACTGGTCTGTAAATGCCCGTAGCATGGTCTGTAGTGTATAGTTTAACCTCTCAACAAGACCATTAGTCTGGGGGTGGTAGGGGGGTGGTCTTTAGGTGCTTCATCCCACAGCATTCCCACTGACAAGCCATCAGGTCTGACATGAAACTGGCACCTCTGTCAGTCAGTACTTCTCTTGGGAAACCTAACCTGCTGAAAACATCTAATAAATCATTTGCCACCTTCTGTGCCTCGATGGAGGATAGAGCCACCACCTCAGGGTATCTAGTAGAATAATCTACTACCACCAGGATATACTTCTTCCCTGTGGAACCTGGGGTACTCAGAGGTCCCACAATATCCATAGCTACCCTCTGAAATGGCTCTTCAATCACAGGCAAAGGCATCAAGGGAGGTTTGACCTTGTCTCCTGCCTTGCCTACCTTTTTGCACTGCTCACAGGTCCTACAGTACCCTGCTATATCCCCAATAAAAGTTTTGCATAATGCATCTCTTGGTATGCCTTATTCCCATATGACCTGCAAAAGGAATGTCATGACTTATGGCTAGAAGTGCCAGATGATAGGCTATGGGCACTACCAACTGCGCTATTACCTCACCCTCTTGCCCTCCCTCAGGAGTCTACTTTCTATACAGTAACCCTTTGTTCAGGTATACAGTCTCCCCTTTTCCTTGAGGATCATGTGCCTTCCTAGCTACCTCCCTCAAGCCTCTTAGTCTGGGGTCCAAGAACTGAGCCTGTCTCAACTCTATCTTTTTGGTCATTCCCAGCTCTCTTTCCACAGGAAGTTTGGTATTCTCTGACACTGGTACTTTACTGTCAGCCTGGGTACTATCACTCACCTCTGCCCCTGCAGTCACTCTGTCCAAGGGAACATCAGTACTTACCAGCAGCTGTGGCTCCCCTTCAGTCTCACTCTTACAGGGTAGCTCCCTCCCTGAAATAGCCACCTCACCAGCCCTGGATCAAGGTATGGGGTCTGTCTAGATCTCCCCCAGGCTACCAGACCTACATGCCTGTCTCCAAGCCTGACTGCATGTAACTGCATTGACAAAATCATTCCCTATGAAGACATCTGCAGGGATATCCTCAAACACACCTACTTGCTTGCTTCCTTTTCCAGCCTCCCAGTCAAGGTGAACCCTGGCCAAAGGCACTTGGAATGGGGTCCCCCCTAAAGCTCTGACTGGAGTGACCTGCCCATGCCAAGTGCTGCTCCTCTTTGACCACTGCAGGCTTCACAAGGGTTAGGTCAGAGCTTGTGTCTCTCTTGGCAGTGGCCTGTTTTCCATCCACTAATAAAGGATATAAACTCAGGTGATAGTTTGGTATCCCTGTTGTCTGAAGACAACTTACCACTGGCATACTGTTATTCCCACTTGCTGACCCCACACCTTTTGTTCCCCACCTTGCTTCTGTGGACATCTATATGGTGCGTGTACCTGCTGGTTACATTCAAAACATCTAAACCCTGATCCTGGCCATGTACCTGAACTAGTGGCTTCCTCTGTTACTGTTGGACTTTGTTGGGGTAGTCTAGGCTGCCCATCATTGGTTTCCTTATACCCATGTGCAGCACTGGGTACCCCTTATTGTGCAGTGATGCCCCCTTGCTAAGTAGGGATCCCCTTTTCTCCCCAGCTCATCTGCAGAGTTACACTCCCAGGCTGCTAACCAGATTCTCATGTCCTCAGGCAGAGTGCTAAAGGCTTATTCCCTCACCAAAAGGTTTGCCAGCCTTTCAAAAGTGGTGACCTGACACACACTCATCCATCTATGAAATAAGTGCTTAACTGAGCAATATAATCATGTACACTCTCATCTGCCTTGCTTCTATGCTCATGAAACTTTTTTTCTGTAAGCTTCAGGTGTAAAATATTCTAGTAAACATTGTTTTATTCTAACATAGTTTAAACAACCAATATCAGATATTTTAGAAACAGCAGTTACAGCTTTACCATGGAGTAAGAAGGTCAGGATCTGCACCCAGAGCCCTTGGTCAACATTATACTGTTTATATACTCTTTGAAATATATGAATAAAAGGGTCTATGTTAAATGTTTGAACATCCAAAATGTTGAACCAAACGTTCAACATTTGGATATTCAAACATAAAAAAAAAAGAAAACAAAAAAAAACACTTTAACAGTGTAGGCAGGGGGCCCCCCGTGCCCCCACACCCCCCTACTTAAATATACCAACTCTGAGACCGCACTTCAGTGCAGAAAAGGGAAATTCTCCCTATCTGCACCATATGGTGCCGTTGAAAGTCTACTTCGAGCACTCAAAATTTTGAATGTTTGGTCTCGACCATGTAATGTTTGAAATTTTGAGCGTTCGAAGATTTGACAGGTACCCAAATAAAAGTATCAAAATTATCCCCCTCTGCAAACTGTGGAAGAAATATATTGACCTTTATTGCTTCTGGGGTTCACTTATTTTCTTCCCCATTACCTCCATGACCCTGGCGATGAGTCAGCATCTCCCTCTCATGTTGACGCTGCTTCTCATTTTCTTTGACCTCCAAATACTGCAGTCTCTTTGCTGATTCTAATTCCAAATGTTTGGCCTCCAGTTCAAGTCTCTAATTCCAGATGGGTTTTTAAGTCCTCCAAGGAAAAGGTGAACTGTCCTGTTCCTGAGAGATGCAAATTCCCATCACCAGACTGGTTATCCTTCTGGATGATGATCTGAGCTGTGACTAACGCTGAAATAATTTCCTCCTTAGTCAGGTTGGTGTGCACCAGTCTTTTGGCTTTACCCACCTTGGCCAACTGGTTCTTTGTCAGCTTGCCATAATCTTCTGCTGGCATCTTTGCCTGCTTTTCCTGACTAAACTAACAAAAAATAAATAAAACTATTGTGAAAATGAAACTCTGTATGTTTACCTTGTGGCTGCTGAGAGTACGCACACCTTCAGTGACAACTGCTTACAGGCTACAGAAGTTCAATTAATATCCACACCACTGCTTACCTACATGTCCCCCCCCTCTGGTTCAGTAATGAAGGGCCATGAATCCTCATCACTGACACTGGAGAGGGACATTCATTTGGGACAAAAATAGATACACAGTGTATTTCCAGATGCAGCTGTCTGCATCAAGCATAATTTCCCTTAAGAGCACACAGGGAACACACTCAGTCTGGGGTTGAGTTTTCCTTTCTCTCTCTTTCTCTCTATCTCTCTCTCTCTCTCTCTCTCTCTCTCTCTCTCTTTGTGAAACCAGTGCTCTGTGTCCCTGCTTCAAGTAGCTGACACACACACTTTTTGAGATTTGATTTTCAGACAAACACACACACACACACACACACACACACACACACACACACACACACACACACACACACACACACACACACCTGGGAAAGGCTGGGACAGATTTACTAGCTATGCCCCTCTGCCCAGACTATAAGGTAATTACTTCCACCAGACACTCCAAAACCAGCTACTCTAAGGATCTTACAAGGGTACCCAATTACACTGAGTGAAATTAATATTAATACCGATGGTAGTGTTTTGCCAATGCAGTAAGGCTTTCAGGAGTAGCCACAGAGTTACCAAATGAATATAAGTACTCTCTAAGGTTACAATATTATCTAAAGGACTAGTCAAATGAAAATTTTAAATATGTTTAATAATAACAAAAGAGCTTAAAACACAGAATATCTATTTACAATAAACAGTAGAGTTTCAATGACAGGAAATATTAAAATAACACAGATGAATAGATTCATACAGATACAGAAAACAGTATTTAATTAATCTCACTATATTTTTCTGACTGATCTAGAGAATCACTATCCCCTGGTCACTTATTAGATCAAGGGAAGACAAAGTAGGTGAGGGGTCCTTCTTTATCAGGTCTCAAAAACAGACTGCCCTGAGTCTTCTATCTTATCTGTAATTAAAACACCATGTCAGTGATGGATTACAGAATGATATCACATGCATCTGGTTATCTGACTTCTAGTTCCTATACTACCCCCGTTACTGGAAACCGAACCAGAATCTCACACATATGTGTTACCATACAGACAGATTGAGCTTTGCTAAGATCTGTTACATCTTCTGGAAGTCATAAAACCATTTCAACACTTCCATGTTTCCAGGGTAGCAATTACTTCCTGCTAAGGACAATAAAACAATGATTCCTAGCGCTTGTTCTTACAGACATTTCAACTCTGGCTCCAATCAGAAATGTAAGATACAGTCTTTATGGCCTAAATTAAGTAATTTAATTGTAGGATATTTTTCTAAAAGTTAGCTGGGGTTGAGATTAATATCTTCTCTTCCAGTGTCCTATGTTACAGTATTAATTTCAGCAGTCATAATATTGTCTGACATACAGGTGTATTTTTTTTCTGTCTAGCAGAACCCACTGTTGGTACATTTTTAACACAAGCAGCTTTACAAATGCATTTTTCAATGCAAGCATTTGTACAAATCAATTTGATGTACAAATGACATACAATTCTTTGCAAAACTAGAGCTAGCTATACTGACATATGTTGCATATCCACTATCCTACTTCTCCTAGCACAGCTGGTAATACCTCACATCATCACAGAGTTAATAAAAGGCAAGGTAATAATAGAACAAATGTATTTATTTTTTAATTTAGCGTTTGTTTACCAGGAAAGTCCAACTTGTAATGAAGCCAATCGTCACCGGAGGCCTGGGGAGAAACTCTCCAGATGCATGTCTTTGAAAAGTGGGACAAAACCCACATGAACGCAGGGAGAACATGCAAACTCCACACAGAAGTGTTTGTGTTTTGCTTGCATTCTGTTATAACAGCATATTAAAACTTCAAAAGAGACCACAGCTCTCTCTGTTCTGAGTCAGGCAGAATTTTTTCCCGCCCTCCCACCCATTTAAGTTATCGTGTTAAATACCACTGTCTTTCTAGTTGCCCACCTCTTATGTTAATCTGACCATATATCTCATTTCTCTCTACTTTCATTGGCTTATGTGAGTAATCACAAAATCATCATTTTTGAAATCTCACCCCTTCAATTATTTAAATTTATTGGCCATCCTACAGTATTTCATAGTACCAAAATACAAAAGTGACCACCCCTTTCAATCCATCTTGCTGTTTTAAAAATAGTAACTCTCCACTAAACCTTAACTTTTTAAACAGGTAAAACTCAAGTTACCTACTTTCACATCTAACTTCTCTAGTGCACACTGCAGAGTGCATTCTTTTCAATCTTACCTTTAAGCATCCCTGTGACTAGCACTTTCTCTAATACCTGCTGGAAAGCACTAGGAAGCCTTAAACTCATACAAACACTGATCTCTTCTTGTTAACAAGGAGAAATTAACAGTAGGCACTAAACAGCCTATAATTGCAAAGTACCTTGCTAAGGAAACAGCTCCTATACTTTACAAAGAAAAAAAGCCCCAAACCAGGCATGTCCAAGGGTCAGCTTCCGGTGATTTCTCCTGTCCACCTGGTTAATCTGGGCATACTGGGGCAATGCAGCAATTGCCTCATGTACACAGACAACCCTATCCTCCTACCACCCAACACTACAACCTGTGAGAGATGCACTTACATAGCCAAAATGGAAGCAAAGCTCTCTCCACCCAAGATTGTGCTAAACAGTCAAGAGGAGAAGGTTAACACCCACAATACACCTCAAGCAACACATAGCCCTTCTAAACCCGCACCACCAACACCCACATATAGCAACACTAAATCCACATATGCAGAGGCCCTTAACTGTAACCTGCCCAAGCAACAAAGACCTTTGAAGCTGAAACGCAAACAAACACCAATCACAACCAATGTGTCACATAGTTCACAACACCAGTGTGCCACCCAGCAACAGCCCCTAAGGCAAGACAATGTACCTAACACTTTAGTCATAGGTGACTCTATAGTCCGGCACACTGATGCCCCTCTCACCAGGTTGAATAAGGAGAAAATTACAGTCAGCTGCCTGTCGGGTGCCAGGATCCGCCACATAACGCATGCACTCAAGGAACTCCACAACAAGTACAAATATGACTCTGTCATTGTCCATGTTGGAGTGAATGACTTGAGATGTACCTCCCTGGACTACATGAAAAGAGACATGGAAGAGCTCTCGGATCATGTGGCCCAGGCAGGTATGACCCTAGCCCCGAGTAGCATCCTGCCTCTGCCCAGAATGATACCACAATATAAGGATAAAATGATTGACTTCAACAATTGGCTAAGCTTATGGTGTCATTCAAAGGGGATCCAGTATCTGTCTGCCTGGGATGACATGATTGACAGACCACGATGCTTTGCCAGAGATGGTCTGCACCTGTCGCCCCTGGGATTCAGGTTACTGGCTAAGGCTCTTGCCACCCCTATAGTGTCTTTTTTAGGCAAACTTCAAAGGACAAAACCACCACCGTAACAGGTACAAGCATGCAAAATCTGAAGGTAATGCTACTCAAAGCTAGAAGTCTAAACCTCAAAATGCACTCTCTTGAGGCACTCCTAAAAATGGAGAACATTGATATCTGTGCAGTAACTGAGACCTGGTTCAAGGCTCCAGAGAGCACCCCTGCAATACCAGGCTACAACTCTTACCACACTTTTTGGCCACCAAACCAGGACCGAAACACTAAAGGTGGAGTAGTGTCAATATTCACCAAGGATATTCACACCACCAGGCTAGTTGGCCAACACAATGTGTCTGAAATTCTCCAAGTGCAACTAACACTAGGTAAGACTGCAATCCAAATTGTAGCTTGCTACAGATCCCCCATCATACCCCAAGATTCTCACTACACCTTTCTAAACATACTGGAAAATATTAAGATAGAACCAAACACCCTAATACTGGGTGATTTTAACTACCCTGCCATTAACTGGGAAAACTACTCATGTCCCAACACCTTTGCACAACGGTTCTTGGAATTCATAAATTCCAACGCCCTGGATCAACTAATCCATAGTCCCACCAGGGGCTCCAATATCCTAGATATGGTCATTACCAACATGGGGAATCAATGCTCCATACCTATGGTCACCCCCTCGTTAGTCAGGTCTGACCATAAACTAATCACCCTTAACATCCACATCCCACCCCCCACCCTCCAGTAAAGAAACCACCATAAAAAAATTCTCCAAAGCCAACTTCATGCTACTCAAGTCAGAAGTGACAAACTTCATGACACCCATGCAGACGGGAACTGAAAGTTCAACTGCTGAATCCTACACTAAGGCACTGTACGAGCACATCCACTCATGCATGAATCATGCCATCCCAAATAGAACCAAAATGCTCTCATCCAAAAAAGGAAGCCAATCTGGTTGTCCCCTGCCATAAACAAGCTTTACAACAAAAGGAAGAAACTTTTGCAGAAAAGAGGAAAATCCCAGGATGCAAAAAACTCCCTTACTAGCCTCAGTAAGAAACTGAGATGCCTCATAAAATCCTCCAAAGCTAGTTACGAAAATAAAATTGTCAAAGATTCCAAAGACAACCACAAAGCATTCTATAACTATGTCAAGAATCTAAATGGCAATGCTCAGATCTGCTCTGAGCTAAAACAGAATGGCATTAAATATACTGATCCGAAGGATATTGCCAATATCCTGGCAGATAGATTCAGTGCCAACTTCACCCCCCTCTCACCCCGTAAATGGCCCATCTCAATACCGGAAGATTGCCAAATTCCAGTAATAACGGCCACACAGGTACAAAACGCACTCTCTAAAGCCAAGAATACAGCATCCATGGGACCAGATGACATCCCAGGCTGTGTACTACATGAACTACAATATGAACTGGCACCTCACCTAAGTGTCATGTTTAATCATAGCCTCACCTCAGATTTCATGCCCACTGAGTGGTGCAGAGCTACAGTTATCCCAATCCACAAGGGGGAATCCACCTTGGATCCCGGAAACTACCGTCCCATCAGTCTGACAAGCCTTATCTGCAAGGCCATGGAGCGTATTATCATGGAACTTATAAACAAACACATTGGCAACCTTCAAACACTGGACCCCACCCAGTTTGGGTTTGTGAAAGGCCGATCTTGTCTCCTGAACCTGATTGACTTCTTTGAATCAGTCTCCAGAGCCATGGATAAGGGTGGGGTGGTCCACACAGCCTATCTAGACCTTGCCAAGGCCTTTGACACCACCCCCCCACTCTGGAATCATAGATAAACTTACTAAGTTGGGCATTATTCCCTATGTCACCCAATGGGCTGCTAAATGCTTACTGATAGAACCCACAGTGTAAAAGTAGCCGACTCCAAATCCAGCTCCAGACAAGTGACAAGTGGAGTACCTCAGGGTTCAGTCCTGGCGCCGCTCTTGTTTGGCATCTACTTCTCTGAAGTACAGGTCAACACTAAGGGACTCTGGCTAACAAAGTTTGCAGATGACTGCAAACTGGGAGCCATTATTGAATCCCCAAATGATGTGGATACTCTACAAAAAGGCCTTACAGAAACAGATGCTTGGTGCCAGAGCCATGGGCTCAAGCTCAATGCCAAGAAATGTATTGTTATCCCCTTTGGGAAAATACATGTATCCATGAATTACCATATAGGTGGCAGTACACTAAACACAGAAAGTGTGATAAGAGACTTAGGGACACAGGTGGACAGTGGTCTCACCTTCGATAACCACATCGCCACAACAGTCAGGAAATCCTTCTATGTGGCACACCTCATCACGAAGGGCTTTTCATCCAGAAAGAAGGAGGTCATTGTCCCACTGTACTCATCCCTCATTAGACCCATTATAGAATACAACGCCCCATTTGGTATGTACCTCTCAAGACATCTGCAACAACTGGAAAGGCCTCAGAAATACCTCACTAAAAGAATCACAGGCCTAAAGCAGATGCCCTACGCTGACCGCCTTAAAAAACTCCAGTTATACTTTGTCGCATATTGTCTACTCAGAGGCGATCTCTGCTTAACATACAAGGCCATGTCAAACCCAGAGCTGTTGGACATGCTACACTTAAAGAAATCCCAATCCCTCAGAGCTACACGCTCCAGGGATCTAAACCTTGTCATCACAATAAACAAAACATGCTGGAGGGATAGGTTCCTGACCCAGAGACTCCCCAGACTCTGGAATAGATTTCCCATACATGTCAAGCAGAGTGCTTCTTTGGACCTCTTCAAGAGGAACCTTGACGATTGGATGGGAGAAAGGAAATTCACCCCAGGGATCACGTCAGTCGCCCTGCTAGACCGGGGTCCAGGAAAGTAAATAATGTGGGAAGAAATAGCCAGGGAATTGTTATGGCTAGGCTTGTATAGGCCCTAGGGCTGATAGCCTAGTACCAACCTATTTATTTTTATTTTTATTTTATTTTACATTTGTTGACCGGGCTAGTCCAACTGGATTTATGTCCATTTTCAGTGGAGGCCCAGGGAGAAAAGCTCCAGAGGTACAAAATAATTTTACAAATACAAATTTTACAAATACAAATAATACAAAGTACAAGTATGTTATGCAACCTATGAACCTATGAAGAAGGCACTCCAACCAAGAATCAAACTGAAGAATTTCTTGCTGTGAGTTGACAACACTACTGCTGCACCATTGCTCTGGCCAAGTGCTTTGGATGACTGCAAAATATTTGAAAGTGCTTAGGAACATGGATGTGAAAGGTCTTAGATGAAATGCTAAGCTAACATCCATACAAAAAGTAATGATATACACGGAGCCATGAAGAAAATAAGCCTCACAGTTTTTTTCACAACCTATCTAGAAGGGAAAACTTTTTGGTGATAGTATCCAAAAATAAGTGTGCAATAAAGATCTAACAAATGCAAGCTGTTGCTGAACTCTGAGGAACTGACTAGCAGAGTTTGTGGCTCACCATTAACTTAAGAGTTCTGCCCTGTGAAAGGAAGCTGTGTTGCCCTTTAACTAGACTATCAACAGAAAAATGGAAGAATACCTCAGGAAAGCATAGACATCAACCTATATGAGAAGGAGTCAAGAACCGTGGATAACATTAAAATCAATCTATTCGTGAAGTCATTGTTCCTGTTACCTTGAAATTTTTCTGTGCAATACCCCTACACAAAGGAGGAAACTCCACTGACCCATCTAACTTTAGAACCATAGCTGTTCTCTCCCCTCTATCCAAAATCCTCAAAAAATGTATTCTCACATAGCTACTCAAATTTCTTATCCATGAAAAAACTTCTGACACCTACCAAACACGGTTTCCATCCAAATCATAGTATTACTACATCCCTGTTATCTTTCACTCATAGCTGAAGCCAGTGAAAATAACAAACTTGTCTCATGTCTACACTTAGACCTGTCAAAAGCCTTCAACATGGTATCCCATTCTAAGCTCTTAACCAAATTAGCCAATCTAAATCTCTCATCATCCACTCTTGATGGTTCTCCAACTATCTCTCAAACAGACTGCAGTCTGTCAGGTGGCAGTCCTCCTGCTCCTCCTTCCTACCCATCCATACAGGTGTTCCCCAAGGCTCCATCCTGGGACCCCTTCTTTTCAATATCTTCACTAACAACCTGTATACATCCTACTATCACTCAACTCTTATTCAGTACGCAGATGGTTCTATACTCATTTCCTCTTCTGAAAGTATCTCTGAACTTCACACTCTTACCTAAAATTCTTTTCCCTCTGTAAAAAGATGGCTCACTGAAATCAGCTTATTTTAAATCTTAAAAATACTAAACTTTTACTCATTCTCCCAAAATCACTATATCATCTCAAACCCACCTTTATCATCTCATCCTTAAATAAAACCATCATTAATGTAGAATCCTGCACAAAGCTACTTGGAATGTTAATAGATGATCAATTGAAATTCAATCTTCATGTCCAACAATCCATTAAAAAACAAACCAAAAACTGGGTCTCCTTTACAAGAACAAAAAATTCCTAAATCTAGACTCTAGACTCTCTTTGGCTCAAGCCTACCTACTTCTTAGAGCCTACCATACATCTCAACTGTACAGATTTTCAAGAACGTCCAGATTTTTTCTTCTTATTTTTGGTCTGTTCCTCATACAATGTGTGGTTTTCTGGTAAACTATTGAATATTGAAGTCACTAAATAATACTAATTAAAGAAAAAACATTTGAGTTTTAGACTTTATAGACTTCAGAAAATATGTAAAAATGCAAAACCTTTTATTCTAGCAACTTTCTAAGTTTATAGGAGGACTATTTAAAATCTGTCCCTATTTTTGGGCCTTTGTCCACTCAGTCTTTCTGGCTTTGTCCAGATTTCTTGCACTAAGAGGTTGAGAGGTATGAAGCCTACTCTATGCTGTTCCAGTCCTTACAAATCTTCAATCTTCCTTAATTAATAAGCTCAAACAGGCATACAATAAAATTGAAAACTTTCCTGCAAACTTACCACATACCTCTCACCACTGCTTGGCACTGAAGAGCCTTTAGTGGTTTGAACTCCCCCATCAACTTCAACTTTCACAACTCTACACAACTCACTTCTTACTCAGCAAATCCTCAGCCTGCCCCCTTCTCCATTATTGTGTCATACTACACCCCTACGCGCCCACTCCATAGTACAGACAAATTTCTTCTACAAATGTACAAACCCAAGAAAACAATTGGTAAAGTATTATACAAATATTCAGTATATTATAATTGGAACAAACTTCCACTCAACACAAGATGTACTACACACTCCTATACTTTCAAAAAATAACTAAAAACAATTCTAGCTAAATCATGGATATGCCCTTGTCATTACCCCATGTAATCCCTTACCTCTTCCCTCTGCTCCTAATCTTTTGCTGTGCTACTTGTACCTGCAAACACTTTCATAATGATTAAAGCTTAAACAGATCCACCCCCATTTCTTATGTAATATAATTATGTATAATGATACTTCTCTTCTTCAAACATCTTCTCTTCACCCCCACTATTCGTACCCCCCCACTCAATTTCACCATCTTGTCAAACAACAACACTGTCATCTCTCCAGACTCTACAACTAAACTGCTAGGAATAACCATTGATAACAATCTCTCTTTTGATCAGCACATCAACAACACTATAAAATCAGTAAATAGAAAGATAGGATCCTTATACCGTATTAAACCATTCCTCACCCCATCAGCTAGAGCTACTATTGCCCACTCCCATCTTATATCCACTCTCTTTTACGCCTCTCCTATCTTCACTAACCTCAAGAAATCTAACCTAAACAAACTAGCAACTGTCTACAATAACATTGCCCGCTTCGCAACTGGTAACCCTTTCAGAACCCATCACTGCCTTAACCTGAAACTTTTAGGCTGGCTAGAACTACAAAACTAAATTATAATCTCACAACTTACTATTGCCCACAAAATTCTGTACCAACCTGATAACACCCCTATACTATCACAGCTTTTACTCCCTTATAATAATCTTACCTCCCTTCGTTCCTCTTGTAAATTCCTGACCAAACCTATAAAGGCTCACAACTTAGCTGGTGACTCTCTATTTACTAATACTGTAGGCCGAGCATGGAATTTGCTACCTAGGGATTTAACTCTAATCACATCTCTACCCCTCTTCAAACAACAAATCAAACTGTACTTCCAAAATCACTGGCTTTGCTCATGTAATACATCAGACTGATTTCTCTCCCCCCTACCTGACCTTTAACCCTACATTGTACGTAATACTTAGCAATTTCCTTTCTTTCTCCTTCCAGTCCTCCGATGCTCTGATCTACTTCTCTCTCCTCTCCCATCTCCTCTTGTTAGTCCTTTTCTTTTCTTCTCTTACTTAACTACTGTCTCCTCCCTTTATCTTACCTAACACTACTCCTCCTACTTCTCCTCCCACTTGTACTTTTATCTTATTATAGCAGAAGATTTAAGGTATAGCCTGTTTGTATTAAGTAAGATGCTTTGAAACTGATTTAACTCTAGTCATGACTACTATTGAGTATGTGCCTTAATTTTTGTTCATTTTATTCACCATTTTTTATTATTATTACCAATTTTTATTACAAATTTTCTTTATTTCTTTTTATTCTATGCGTTATTATTATCATGTCTCTTGTTATGTTTTATGTGGAGCTTTTCTCCCCGGGCCTCTACTGAAAATGGAAATATATCCAGCTAGACTAGCCCAGTCAACAAATGTAAAATAAATAAATAAAATAAATAAATTCTCCTTTGTTAGTTTATTGTTTGTAACATAATTATATTCATGCCTCAGATTTGTAAACTGTTATACCCTGTCATTGTTTCACTTTATGTGTCTTTATTTTTTTTTTACTTTGAATGTTTTTACTTTGCTTATTTTTATATAATCGTATGTGTATTTAGAGCTTCACTCCTTGGATCTCCATTGAAAATGGGCATGAGCTCAGTTGGACCATCCCAGTTAACAAATGTCAAATAAATAAATAAAATTTATTTCAAATAGGCTATAAATATTCGGTTAAAGCAGCAAAAAAAAAGGTTAAAAAACTTTGTTTTGAAAGGAAATGGCAACAGGAAAATTTAAACAAACCTTTAATGGACAGAAATATAAAATAATGCATTTATGTAGTAAAAAACAAAAAGGGAGTATGTAGAATGTGCCCGAGTTGGACATTCAAACTATCAGCAATCACTCATATGTAAAGAGGCTTAAGTATAATATTAAATGATTTAACATGGACACAGAATGTAAGAAAGCTAAGTGGTGTTCCTAGAATACACAGAGAGAGCACAAACAGAAAGGCTCACTAAGGCCACTGTCACCCCCCCCATCAAAGACTGTACAACAACCTAATTGAATCAGCTTCGTCACTTAGATACCTCAGCATTTCTCTTGACCAGTCCCGCAGCTTCTGAGACAACATTCAGAAAGTCAGAGTCAATGTCAACTACCTCTTATTCAGGGTCCAAAATATATGTAATTCCCTCTCACAAACTGCTACATCAGCACTAGGCAAAGGTGTCCTGCTTACATAACTAGGATAATGGCAACCTCTGTTCACCACTGCATTACAAAAACACCACCATCATACAGTCTCTCTCTAATAATATTATTAATTTCATCACCAACTCTTCTTGGCATGAACATTATTGCAACTCTTTGGAAAAGACAAATTAGTTTCCCATTCAAGGATGAGACAACTGTAACATGGATGGCACAGTGGTAACATTGTCACCTCACAGCAAGAGGTTCCCCAGTTCAATTCTCAGCTGGATTGTTTTCTTTGCAGTCTGCATATCCTCCCTGCATTTGTGTGGGTTTTCTCCAGGTGCTCCGGTTTCCTCCCACATTATAAAAACATGCATCTGGAGTGTTTCTCCCAGGCCTCTACTGAAAATTGGATTGGTTCCAAGTCAGACTTTCCCAGTTAACAAATGTTAAATAAAAAATAAATAACTAAAACTCCTATGCCAAACACACCATTCCCCCATAACCATGAGACGAGCTACATCCAATCCACACTAGAACTTAAAAACCCAATCCACTAGTGGGCTGTAGTCTCATACATCCATCTGCTAAATTTCATTCCACACACCACAGTTTCCTTGTTTTTGTCCCTAAACTGTGGCAGTCTTTGTCACCTGATCTTACTGAAATTGTTCAAATATTAGTGCAAGCAATAGCCAACTGAACAATACAAGTGCACATATGTGAACACAGGTCAAGTCTCAACTCCCATGGTTGCACTATTACATTCTTCTCATAAAACCTTGGCTGTTTAATCTTCTAATCTGTCCAACCTGTGAACTCATACCTACCGTTTCCCCACCTGCCCTATCCATTTCCCACATGCATCAAATGTGACTCCCATAGTATATAGAAGTATAAAGGAAAATTTTAGCACTAAAGAGAGAAGAAATTGTAGAATATTAAGAGCTGGAAAAGATGATCTAATAACAGAAGTGGACATTAGATATATATAGTAGTATACCTCTTAACCTCTTAGTGCAAGAAATCTGGACAAAGCCAGAAATAATTGGAGGACAAAGGCCCAAAATTAGGGATATAATTGAAATATTGTTCCTATAAAGTTAGAAAGTTGCTAGAATAAAAAGGTTTTGCATTATCACAAGTTTTATGAAGGGTATAAAGTTTGAATATCATATGTTTGTTTTTATTTAGTATTATTTAGTGACTTCAATATTCAATAATTTACCAGAAAACCACAAATTGTATGAGGAACAGACCAAAACTTTAAGGAAAAATTTGGACATTCTGAGAAAAGCTGTACAGTTGAGAGGTATGCTCCAGGTAGCATAGTGTGCATGTAGGTTAAATAACTACCTGGAGATGGCAGCTGTGATAGTGCTATCCTCTGTATTTGCTGCTTCATTATAAAGGCACACCCTCCCATAAAGGTTTGTACACAAAGACATGCTTTAGATACACACATGCCACTTCCTTTCCACTTACCTTTAATCCCAGAAGGACAGACATTTTAGTGAAAAGTTGATGTATACTTCAGCCTAGCTGCAGACATTAGGCTTGATTGCAGGGAAATTGTGCACAGCCAGGTGAGTTATTTCAAAGATTCTGAAAGAAAGCTTTATTATCACAGTACTAAGCACAGTTATTTCCATGCAAACTTCCAAATCATATTATAGGTTCACAGGTTCATAGGTTCATACTAGGCTATCTGCCCTAGGGCATTTATAAGCCTAGCCAGAGTGTGTTTGACTTTTGCCACCCATTTTAAATGAATTTTGCTATGCCCTTTTTCGAGGTTAGTATACTGTGCCTCTGTCTAACAGTGACGCAGAAGTGATACCCGGGGTAAACCTATGATCTCCCATCCACTCATCAAGATTCCTCTTGAAGAGAGTCAATGAGGGACTCTGCCTAACCTGGACTGAGATTTTATTCCAGAGTGAAGGGAGCCTCTGGGTTATGAATCTGTCCCTCCAGCATTACTTTTGCTTAGGATGCCAATGTCATTGCATCTCTAGTACTATGTGCTGCATAATGTTTTCACAGTCATAAAGGTCTCTTCTGTCCTCTGAAAAATCAAAAGTCTGTAATGCACTTTGTTGCCCACTTTTTCAGCTATAACTACTACCTTAACAATGGACTCCTCTGGCAAAAATCATATCCTTTTCCAACAAAGTCAACTGCAATCTATATAGTTCTTTGCTTCATAGGTTCATACCTGTCCCTCCATCATGTCCCATTTATGTTTCAAGCAAGGTTTAAGTCCCTAAGACATGTCATTCTGATGCTGTTTGTTTTGTGGATATGCAAAGGGTCCATTATAGCATGATCCAAGGATGCCTTGCATACCTGGCATAAATCATCATTCAGCAGTCTGTAGGAGACCGAATACTGGAATAGGGTTTGGAAGTGATCTGTGTAGGACATGCTGTTTATGGCCTGTATCCTTTTGATGAGAAACCTGTTGATATCCCAGTTGTTGCATGTGCCTGTTCAGGTACACACCAAAACAGACGTACTCAGTGATTGGTCTGATAGGGCCAATTATAGTGGAATGATGACTTCCTTGGACCTAGATGCCATACCCTTGTTTCTAAGTTGTGCAACATAGAATGATTTCCTTATTATCATAGACACACAGTGGTAAAAGTCCAGGTTATTGTTTACACATATCCCAAACTCTCAGGCTATTGCATCTAATCTTAGAGCTGTATCAATGAGGTAGTATTTCTCAAATGATACTATTATGTATTTCTTGGCACTGGGTTTTAGACTTTGGCTCTGACACCAATTATTTGTCTGGGTCATCCCTTTTTGGAGGATATTAGTTTCTTGGGTGGGATTCTATGACTATACCTAGTTTGCAATCATCTAAAAACTTAGACAGCCAGAAGCCCTTGATGTTGGCCTTGACTTCAGATAAGTAGATCCAAAAAAGGAATGGACCCAGCACAGAGCCTTCAGGGACTCCACTAGTGATTGGCCTCTTTGTGGAGGTGGACAACCCTATCTTAATTTCTTGGGTATTATCTGAGAGCCAACCAGCTGTACACATACCTCTCAACCTGGAAACATCAAAAATCTGGACAAAGGCCCATGAAAAATAGATACAAATCTGTATGCTGATTAACATACAATTTGCATGTATACTTATGTAGCCTGCCCACTCCAATGCAATTATGGGATACCAACTTTTAAACACTAGGAATGGGGGTCAACATGCCTGCACCTTAAATTAAATATCCTAACTTTAAATCACTGCATCTTGTGGAAAAAAGAAATGTTACCAACATGCCAATGTAAAAAATGTTGTTTAGGACAGTCAGGGGGAAAATCAGCTTTAATATGCTGGTTGCAACCAACATACCAGAGACAATGCTGACAGCATTCAAAACATGGGCAAATGAACTGTCACAGGTAAAACTGGCAAATCTCAGAGACAAACTCTTCTGTACTCTCACAGATAAAGCTGGCAAACTTTAGAGACATGTTTTTGTACCAAAACAGGGAAAGCTGGCAAACCTCACAGTCACACACTTGTATACTGCCACAGGTAAAGCTGGCAAACATCAGAAATGTATGCACCTGTACTCTGACAGGTAAGGTTGGCAAACCTCAGGAACGTATGCCCCTCTACTCTGACAGGTAATGTTGGCAAACCTCAGAGAGACGTACAGCTGTAGTCTTGACAGGCCTCAGAGACACATGCACCTGTACTCCAACAAGTAATGCTGGCAAATCCATTCATGTACTGTTACAAGTAAAGCTGGTAAACCTCAGAAATATATGCACCTGTACTCTGACAGGTAAAGATGGCACTCCTCAGAGACACATTCCTGTAGTCTCACAGGTCATGATGGCAAACCCCAAAGACCTATGTACCTGCAGTCTGACAGGTAGTGTCACAAAAACTTCAGACACATGCACCTGTATTCCGATAGGTAATGTTGCAAACCTCAAGAGACATATGCACCTATGCTCTGACAGGTAATATTGCAAACCACTGAGATATAGGCACCCATGCTGTGATAAGTAATGCTAGCAAACCTCAAAGGCACATGCACCTCTATTCTGACAAGTTATGCCGACAAAACTTAGTTACATAAGCTTGTGTAGTCCGACAACTAATGCTGACAGAGAACAGTAACACACAAACACCTGTGCTCTGACAGGTAATAGTAATAAATATCATACAAACTTCAAAGGTGCAACTCTAATGCTGACAACTCTTGCACCCCCCCACACACACACACACAAAACACCTATAGTCAGACAGGTAATGGTGACAAATCTCAGAAGTATATACTCGACTATGATGGTTGTTGGTGACAACCATCAGAGATATATCCTGAACTACTTCTGGCAGTTGTTGCTGGTGGTTTTCACAAATTCACTTCGACAGGAGATGCTAAGAACCCTGTGAGAGATGCAGGTACTTTTACTAAAGAGAAAGGAACAGTGGAACATTAATATCTTTGTCACTATAGAGAATCGGAAATGTTACTGCAAATGCAGTAGTGCTGTTCACCAGTAATCATTCACTGAGTATATACAGACCTGAATTCAGATAGTGGCCAGACTGTACACATCTGGAAATTATATGGATGATAGCATAGAATTTTGTATATATTATGTTGACAAGATTGTACTGCTGAATTGCTTAACATACTGTTTTGATTTTAAAATAGCGGTTTTGGTAGTACAGTTGTTGCACATGTTGTCACAGCCATTTTGGATGCAATGATCTGATGCGCTTGGCTGAAAGGATTATAACGTGTGAGATGTGAAGACTGTTAAATGGTGCTTTTCATGATCTGATGCTCTTGGCTGAAAGGATTATGACATGTGAGAGTTGAACACTGTTAAATGGTGCTTTTCTTGATCTGATTCTCTTGGCTGAAAGGATTATGACGTGTGAGATGTGAACACTGTTAAATGGTGCTTTTCATGATCTGATGCTCTTGGCTGAAAGGATTATGACATGTGAGATGTGAACACTGTTAAATGGTGCTTTTCATTATCTGATGCTCTTGGCTGAAAGGATTATGACATGTGAGATGTGAACACTGTTAAATGGTGCTTTTCATGATCTGATGCTCTTGGCTGAAAGGATTATGACGTGTGAGATGTGAACACTGTTAAATGGTGCTTTTCATGATCTGATGCTCTTGGCTGAAAGGATTATGACGTGTGAGATGTGAACACTGTTAAATGGTGCTTTTCATGATCTGATGCTCTTGGCTGAAAGGATTATGACGTGAGATGTGAAGACTGTTAAATGGTGCTTTTCATGATCTGATGCTCTTGGCTGAAAGGATTATGACGTGTGAGATGTGAAGACTGTTAAATGGTGCTTTTCTTGATCTGATGCTCTTGGCTGAAAGGATTATGACGTGTGAGATGTGAACACTGTTAAATGGTGCTTTTCATGATCTGATGCTCTTGGCTGAAAGGATTATGACGTGTGAGATGTGAAGACTGTTAAATGGTGCTTTTCTTGATCTGATGCTCTTGGCTGAAAGGATTATGACGTGTGAGATGTGAACACTGTTAAATGGTGCTTTTCTTGATCTGATGCTCTTGGCTGAAAGGATTATGACGTGTGAGATGTGAACACCATTAAATTGTACTTTTCATGATATTTGTTTCCATCACTCAGCTACAGAGAAGTGGTTTTGAGTTTTTCAATGTCATATTTGAAAATTATGGTTAATTCCTTTAAAGCATATGTTTTAATTTATAGAAGAAATGAATCCATTTTATGTGCATTGCTTAAATCTATTTGTTTTAAATGGTGCTTTTTTTTCTTTATAAAGAAGGCATTTATAGGTACATAGGTTCATAGGTTTGTACTAGGCTATCTGCCCTAAGGCATTTATAAGCCTAGCCCAGAGTTTTGTGGCTTACACCACCCCTTATGTTAAAAAATACTGTGCCCATTAGTTTGTTGTGCCTCTGTCCAGCAGTGACACAGAGATGATTCCCAGGGTAAACCTACGATCTCCCATCCACCGGTCAAGATTTCTCTTGAACAGAGCCAGCGAGGTGCTCTGCCTCACATGGACCATGATTTTATTCCACAACATAGGGAGTCTCTGGGTGACAAATCTATCCCTCCAGCATGTCCTATTTATATCCGTGCTAAGGTTTAAGTCGCTTGCCCTAGTGGATCTGGTAGATCTGGATTTTTTGAGGTGGAGCATGTCCATTAATTCTGGGTTGGACATGGCCTTGTATGTCAGGCACAGGTCACCTCTGAGCAGGCGGTATGCGACTGAATAGAGCTGGAGTTTCTTCAGTCTGGCAGCATATGACAGATTTTGGAGTCCCTTTATCCTTTTGGTGAGGAACTTTTGGGGTCTCTCCAATTGCTGCAGGTGTCGGGTGAGATACATCCCGAATGGGGCATTGTACTCGATCATTGGTCAGATAAGTGAAGAGTACAGGGGAACAATGACCTCACTTGATCTGGATGTGAATCCCTTCATGATCAGGTGGACAATGTAGAAGGTTTTTCTAACCACTTTAGCAATGTGAGTGTCAAAAGAAAGGCCACTGTCAGCCTGGGTCCCCAGGTCCCTGATAACCTCTTCTGTGCTTAGTGGATTGCCACCTATATGGTAGCTTGGGGTTACCTTGTTTTTCCCGAAGGGTATGACTATACATTTCTTGACATTTAACTACAGGCCATGGCTCTGGCACCAGCTATCAGTTTCTGTGAGACCCCTCTGAAGGATATCTGTGTCTGATGTACTTTCCACTATGGCTCCCAGTTTGCAGTCATCTGCAAACTTTGTCAGCCATAGTCCTCCTATGTTTGCCTGTACTTCTGAGAAGTAGATGCCGAACAACAGGGGGCCAAGGACTGAGCCCTGTGGGACACCACTTGAGACCGGCTTGGAGTCTGACATGGCGCCAGCTACTCTAACCCTGTGGGTTCTGTCCTTTAGCCAGTTTGCAACACATCTTGTGACATATGGGTTTGCATTTAAGCTGGTAAGTTTCTCTATAATACCCGAGTGGGGTATTGTGTCGAAAGCTTTTGCAAGATCAAGGTAGGCTGTATGGACTGCCTTTCCCTCATCAATGCCCTTGGTGACTGATTCGAAGAAGTCGACCAAGTTCAAAAGGCATGATCTGCCCTTGACAAAGCCAAACTGGGTCGGGTCCAATGTCTGCAAGTCCCCTATGTCTTTGTTTATGAGTTCCATTATGATCCTCTCCATAGCTTTGCAGACCAGGCTTGTTAAGCTTATGGGGTGGTAATTACCAGGGTCCGTAGAGGCACCGCCTTTGTGGAGTGGGACCACAGTTGCCATACGCCACTCCTTGGGCATGTATCCTGTGGTAAGGCTAAGATTAAACAGCTGCCTTATGTGCGGGTTTAGTTGCTCATTGAGTTTGTGTAGCACACAGCCGGGGACACCATCCGGTCCCATTGATGCTGTGTTTTTAGCTTTAGAAAGAGCAGCTTTCACCTGTGCATTGAAGATGTCTGGGAGGCTGCACTCCGCTGGGATAGTTATCTCTCCTTTTTGGGGGGAAAGGGGGGTGAAGTTTGCACTGAACCTGTCTGCCAGTATGTTGGCAATGTCTGTGGGTTCAGTGATTTTTGTATCATTTTGGACTAATTCTGAGCATATCTGGGAGTTTCCACCCAGGTTTCTAACATAGCTGAAGAAGGCCTTATGATTGTCTTTTGAATCTATGGCAATTTTTCTCTCAAAGTTGGCCTTGGATGATTTTTATGAGTGCTCGCATTTTTTTACTAATAATGATCAAAGGTGTCTTCTCTTTTATGGATTTTGCTCTATCATGTAACAGCTTTCTCCTCTTATTGTAAAGTTTGTTTATGGCTGGGGTCCACCAGACTGGACGTTTGCCCTTGGTGGAAAGAGTCTTGGTTTTATTAGGGATTGCCTGATCCATGCAGTCCTGGAGGTGTTCGTAGAAGGCATTTGTAAGGGCTTCCGCAGCTTGGATTGTGGTTTCCACTGGCTCGGGGGCCTTGAAGGATACCACACCTGTCTTGAGTAGTGTGAAGTTTGCTTCAGAGAAGTTCTTCACTGTGGTCTTTTTTGTTTGGGGTGGGGGCGGGATGTGGATATCCAGTGAGATTAGTTTATGATCTGATCTCACCAATGAGGGATATACTTCCGGTGTGGAGCATTTTGTCCCCATGTTTGTGATGATGAGATCTAGTATATTTTCTCCTCTTGTGGGAATGGTGACTAGTTGTTCCATGGCATTTGAATTTATGAACTCCAGGAGCCTTTGGGCTAGAAAGTTTGGGCTTGAGTAATGTTCCCAGTCTATATTTGGGTAGTTGAAGTCACCCAATATAATGGTGTTTGGAGATACATTTATACCCTCCAGTGTCTTCAGGAAGGCTGTGTGGGGTTCCTGAGTTTGAGAGGGTGGCTTGTAGCATGCTACAAATTGTAGAGCAGTTTTGCCTATGGTTAATTGCACCTGGATGGTTTCCGATGCTTTGTGGGCTGCCACCAACCTGGAGGTGTAGGTATTCTTGATGAATATGGATACACCCCCTCCTTTTGTGGTGTGGTCCGGGTTTTGGGGCCAGAATGCATGATATGAGGTAAAACCTGATAGTGCCAGGGTGCTCTCAGGAGCCTTGAACCAGGTTTCAGTCACAGCACAGACATCGATGTTCTCCATACTGAGAAGGGCCTCGAGTGCGTGCATTTTGAGATTTAGACTTCTGGCATTGAGCAGCATTACCCTTAGTTTCTTCCCATTTTTGTTTTCTAGGGTGGTAGGTTTAGAATTTGAGCCTTGCCTAAAAAGGCACTATGGGGGTGGCAAGAGCCTTAGCCAATATCCGGAATCCCAGGTGACAGGTGCAAGCCGTCCCTTGCAAAGCAGCGTGGCTTGTCAAGCATGTCATCCCAGGCAGACAGACACTGGATCCCCTTTGAATGACACCAGAAATTAAGCCAATTGTTAAAGCTGATCATCTTGTCTCTATGTTGTGGCATCATTCTTGGTGAAGGAAGGATGCTGCTCAGGGTCAGGGTCATACCCGCCTGGGCTACATAATCAGAGAGCTCCTCTATGTCTCTTTTCATGTAGTCCAGGGAGGTACGTCTCAGGTCGTTCACACCAGCATGGACATTGACTGTGTCATATTTGTACTTGCTGTGGAGTGACCAGAGTGCTTGTGTTATGTGGCAGATTCTAGCGCCCGATAGGCAGCTTACTGTGACCCTCTCCTTGTTCAGCCTGGTGAGTGGGACGTCAGTGTGTCTGACTATGGAGTCACCTATGACAAGTATGTTTGGTGTTGTATTTGGCCTTAAGGGCTGTGACTGCTTTGCACACTGATTTTGTGGTTTATGTGTTGCATGTGGTGTGTCATGAGGTGGCAGTTGCTTGAGTGTCTGCTTTGGAGGCCTCTGCTGTTTAGGTAAATTTTTGCTCAGAGCCTCCGAGTATGTCTTTGTGTGTTTATGTGTTTGATTCATTGTTGTGATAGCTTTTTGTGAGACTGGTTTTGTGGTGTGTGTAGTTGCCTTCTCCTCCTGTCTGGTCTTGCCAGTCCTGAGTTGAGAGAGCTCAGCCTCCAGTTTGGCTAAATAGCTGCATCTCCCGCAAGTATTTGTGTTATGTGGGAGGAGGAGAGGGTTGTCTGTGTACATGAGGCAATTGTAACATTGCCTCAGTATTCCCAGATTCACCAACTGGACAGGAGAGGACGCCAGCATCTGGCCCTTTGACATGCTAGAGAAATTAAGAAGTTAGGGGTGTAACTGAATAAGAGAGGACTTAGTAAGGAAGTGGGTACTCCTGGGGGGGGGGTTCGCTAGTGAGGGACTTTGTATAATAGAGAAGTGCTAAGCCTGAAAAGAAGATGCTTTTAAGACAAGTGCTGAGCTTTTTTTTTTTTTTTTTTTTTTTGGAGAAAAAAAAAAGCTTTTAGGAACAAGTGCTGCGCTTTTTAGTTAAGGGATATACTGTTTAGATTACTAGTAGAGCAGTTCTAAGGGAAAAAATGAAGAACAGACTTTATGGAGCCAGAAAAAGTTTAACCTTGTTAAACCGACGCTGCCTGATGCTGCTCTAGTGGCAACTCCGCGCTAAATCACGTTAAAGCACGCTAAAGCTTGCTTGATAGCAGGGGCTGGAAAGAGCCAGGAACTGACCCAATACGGCCAATAAAACTACAGTTTCAAGTCAGTAACCACTCCCATGGGGGGCAGGGAAGCTGCTCAATGTTTTTCACTGCCACTGATCAACAGAGAGACTTTCCTTTAGCCCAAGCAAAAATGGCCTCACAGAAACTTACAAACAGTTCAAGAACAGCATGCCTGTAACTGAACTTTTTTAAATCTCAGAAAAGTGGGAAAAGGCAAGATTTTTTTGTTTTTGTTTTTTCAGAGATAGCAGAGATTCACAAGTAATATCAAGTTATAACAGTGCAGTAAATGACCCCACACAAGAGTGCTAGGTCAAAGACAAAAAATATGTAAGTTTTGAGAAAAAACAATTTTAAAATTAAGTGCAAACAGGAAATTCAGTAAACAGCTTTTGGTTGTGCTCTAAATACAGCTACTAATGCAGAAATCAAGTTTAACAAGCCAGAAAATACTCAAACTAGGCAACTATGCAGAAAAACTTAGCAAATAAACAGAGAAAAAATACTTAAAATCTCAAAAGTGGCTCCCTTCTTCTCTCAGCGTTTTCTCCTCTTGGTGGGTGCTTCACCAGCAGCCAACAAGCCTGAAAAGACACCAAACCCACAAGGCAACTAGGTTTTAAGAGAGGAAGAAGAAAGGAGTTTTGGAAATGACCCCTACTGGTCAATAAAACTACAGTTTCAAGTCAGTAACCACTCCCACAGGGGCAGGGAAGCTGCTCAATGTTTTTCACTGCCACTGATCAACAGAGAGACTTTCCTTTAGCCCAAGCAAAAATGGCCTCACAGAAACTTACAAACAGTTCAAGAACAGCAAGCCTGTAACCAAACTTTTTTAAATCTCAGAAAAGTGGGAAAAAAGCAAGATTTTTTCAGAGATAGCAGAGGTTCACAAGTAATATCAAGTTATAACAGTGCAGTAAATGACCCCACACAAGAGTGCTAAGTCAAAGACAGAAAATATGCAAGTTTTGAGAAAAAACGATTTTAAAATTAAGTGCAAACAGGAAATTCAGTAAACAGCTTTTGGTTGTGCTCTAAATACAGCTACTAATGCAGAAATCAAGTTTAACAAGCCAGAAAATGCTCAAACTAGGCAACTATGCAAAAATACAAATAGACACAAAAAAGTAGCAAGATTTCATGCAAAGAGAGCCTTTTACAGACATAATCATTATATTTCCCCTAATTAAAATTTTAGGTACCATTTCTTTGTGAGTTGTTTTATATTTGAATTCCAGAAACATAGACTTGTTGGAAAATAAAGAGTGTTTCATCCATGTAGCCTGGCCATAGTTCTACCTGTGAGATAAACTGAGGACTGTAGTGGAACAACTTACTCCTTCCCTGTCTTACAAATACCCTGTAACTAATCTACGTGCTAATGTTTTATATGGTTATTATTGAACCTTGACCTCCCTGCATAAGCTGTTGTAAACATTTACCAATGTCTCTATGAAAAACTGTCTACATTCTCCTGAGATGTTCCTACCCTAGTAGGCATATAGACTAACTGGCCTAAGGTGTTTGCATTTACAAAATCCAGGAATCTCTGGGCCTGCATATTAGGGATAATGCAAAATTACCAGTTTATCCTGGGGCACTTAAAGTCACCCATGAATGAGGTTGACTCTTCCTACCAGATGACCTTCAGGAAATACCCACATCCATAACTCCCCTAACTATTGCTACAGAACAGGTTCTCAAGGTGCTCTCTAAGGCCATGAGCACTGCATCAGTGTCTCCAGTACCTTTAAGCACCTATTATGTTTTTTTCTGGGTCATAGAGTGGACCTATAGCTTAATTTGGGCATGGAGAAGCTCAAGCAGATCATACTGATGGACAAGCCTTCAAGTGTGTTTGTTTTCATGTAAAAAGAGCCACCTCCACATTCTGTCCACATTCTGTCCACATTCTGTCCACCTTTTGTCCCTTCCTGTGGAGTAGTTGGTCTAACTGTATAGAAGACATTGTAGCCCTGCAATGCTGGGGTGCTCGGAGCAGCTTTAAACCATGTTTCAGTAACTACTCAGACATCTACATTCTCCATGGTGAGTAATGCTTGCAGGGAGTGGAGTTTCTGGTTTAGACTCCTGGCATTGAGCAGTAACACCTTCAGTTTCCTGAGCTGGTTTAGATAGATTGGTAGGTTCATCAGGTTGATAATGCCTGAAAAAGGTAGTATGGTGATTGAAAAGGTTTTAGTCAATATTCAAAACCCAGAGGGGACAGGTGCATGCAGACCATCCCTGTCAGAGCAGTGTGGTCTGTTTACCATATTCTAACATGGTGGCAAATATTGTACTGACTTTGAATTACATCATACTCTAAGCCAATTTTAAGTCAATTATGTTCTATTGTGGCATCACCCTTGGAGAAGGTTGAATGCAGCTCAATGCTAGCCTCATATTGGCCTGGGACACATTGTCCAATGGTTCTGTTATGTCTCTCGTCATGTAGTCCAGGGAGGTACATCTCAGGTCATTTATACCCATATGGACTTTGATTGAATCACACTGGTATGGGCACCTAACCATGACTCTCTCCTTACTTAGCCTCAGTCATTTGTCTGTGCCACAGCAGTATGTGGTATGCCCTATGGTCCAAATATTGACTTCTGCTGTGGTGTGCCTTATGGGGTTAAAAGCTGAGACTTCATGGGATGTGGCCATATGTGTTGTGTTAGGTGTTGATGTTGTGGCATGCTGTTGAGGTTGCTGAGGATATGTTTTGTTTGTGCAACGTCTGGGAGATTTTTGTGGTTTAGGGAGATGACATTTAAGAGCCTTAATGTATGTGAGTCTACATGTCAGGCTTCTACTATATGAGGTGGTTGTACTGCGCGTGTGTGTGTGTGTGTGTGTGTGTGTGTGTGTGTGTGTGTGTGTGTGTGTGTGTGTGTGTGTGTGTGTGTGTGTGTGTGTGTGTGTTACTGGCATCCTGCTTGTTTATTATAAGTGCATGTGTGTCAGAGCCTTGACTCCAGCAATATTCTGTAACTGCATCTTTCACATACAGAATATCAGTTTGTTAAAGAATTAAGTGTTTGTCAGTAAACATGAGGCAAGTGTTATATTACACATACAGGACACCAATGTCCACAAAGTTGGCTACAGAGACATCAGAAAAGTACATGTCCTTATTTTATTTCTATAAGGGATGGTATAAGAGGGGGTTTAGAGCTGACTAGCTTGGTTGCTGTATGAGTATAAACTACAATCAGGACTATCTAAGACCAAATACGTTGGGAAGGGGAAACTCCTCAGTGCTCAAGCTAGCTACTATTTGCACAATTAATTCCTGTGGAAATTTCAAGGATAGCTTTGTATATTAAATTTCAATTCCATGTACCTGCGTATATACAGGGCACTGCAAACTGCTGCTGTATGATGAGCAGCATTGTAGGGAAGGACAAAATTAAAGCAAGAATTTAATGAAGGTTTTTATCTGCCTAGTGTAATAAAAGACATGGTGAATTTCTCTGCAGCATGCTCAGAATGTCAGATATCTGCACCATATGTTGCTTTAAGAAATTTACTGATACTTCTGCCATTTGCTGAGGTTCCATTCAGATGGATAGCCTATTCTGCATATTATCAGTCACCCTTTTCAACACTTTCATGCAGCATGACAGGTGTTTGATACACCTGTACTGCCCACACTTGGGACTGCTCCTTTCTTCTTGCACCTTCGCATTAGGATGCATATTCTCCATCATCTGGAATACGTCTCCATCTCCATACTGTACAAATTCAAATTTTTTAGTCTTTCATGACAGCTTAAATTTTCACATCCATTAATGATCCTGCTATATTTATACCATACTCTTTCCAATTTACTCATGCTTGTTTTCTTATAAGGTTTCCATATTACTATTCTGTACTCTAGTTTGGATGTAATATAGCTTACAAACAATGATTTCAACATTTCTGATTTCCTTGACTTTAAAAATCTTTTTAGGCAGCCTATACTTCTATAACTATCACTAACCAGTTGGTTGATATGATTACAAAAACTCAAAGCTGGATCCACCCATATACCTTGATCTTTAAATTAATCTACAGGTTCAATCACTGTGTGCTTTATTAAGTATTCACTTTTCAATCTATGCCTCTCAAAGCTTGTATGCTCTATCAGCATAGTATCCTGTTATGCCCAAATGGTCAATTTGTCAACCTGTTTTCCAGACCTGCCCGATCTGTGTCATACATAATCAGTTTACCCATTTTCAAGCCATCTGCATACAGACTATTAAACACATCAGATGAAAGAGTTAGGTCTGAAAGATACAATCTAAACATGTATGGGCCTAGAACAGAGCCCTGCGGGACACCCTGACTGCAACCTCGGGTTTCTCCTGTCCAGTTGCTGAATGATACTTGACATGTCCTGTTTGTAAGACATGCAGCTGTCCATCTTATCAAAGTTACATCATTACCTAGTTGTTCTAATTTATTGATCATTGATTTTTGTATTACCACATCAAGTGACGAAGTTAAATCTATATAAATTATATCACAGCACAATTTTTCATTTACAGTTATAGATCTATTTTCAAAATGCATGCTATACGTCTCAACCTCTTAGGACATGAAATCTGGACAGAGCCTAAAATAATGGGGGTAGAAAGTCCAAAAAACTGGACAGATTTTAAATATTGATCTTATAAACTTAGAAAGATGCTAGAATAATATGATTTCAGTTAGCATCCATTTGCTGAAGTAAATGAAGTCTGAAACTCAAGTGTATGTCATTATTTAGTGACTTCAATCTTCAGCGATTGCCAGAAAAACATTTATTGAATATATCATGACAGAAAGACCAAAAATATGAGGTAAAAATCTAGACATTTTACAAAAATCTGGACAGTTGAGAGGTATGATGCAGGCTGATATATGGTTTCAAGCTTTTTGTGCAGTCCACATGGAAGCTTCTACTCTCCCCTGCCTGTGTGATGTCTGGCTTTAGCAGCTTCTCCTGACAGGTTAAATACTCTGCAGTCATCCCCTGCCCAACAGACTCGCCCAGCAAAATACCTTGTGAAAGAGTATAAATCTGCTTAAGTTACCTGCCTGAAGCAACTCCAAAAACAAACTAAAAAGCACAGTTTTCAAAACTCTTCTCCCGATGGGTTAAACACTCTGTGGTCATCCCCTGCCCAACAGACTCACCCAGCAAAATACCTTGTGAAAGAGTATAAATCTGCTTAAGTTACCTGCCTGATGCAACTAAAAAAACAAACTAAAAAGCACAGCTTTCTAAACTCTTCTCCCGACAGGTTAAACACTCTGTGGTCATCCCCTGCCCAACAGACTCGCCCAGCAAAATACCTTGTGAAAGAGTATAAATCTGCTTAAGTTACTTGCCTGAATCAGCTCCAAAAACAAAATAAAAAGCATAGCTTTCTAAACTCTTCTCCCGACGGGTTAAACACTCTGTGGCCATCCCCTGCCCAATAGACTCGCCCAGCAAAATACCTTGTGAAAAAGTATAAATCTGCTTAAGTTACCTGCCTGAAGCAGCTCCAAAAACAAACTAAAAAGCACAGCTTTCTAAACTCTTCTCCCAACAGGTTAAACACTCTGTGGTCATCCCCTGCCCAACAGACTCGCCCAGGAAAATACCTTGTGAAATAGTATAAATATGCTTAAGTTACCTGTCTGAAGCAGCTCCAAAAACAAACTAAAAAGCACAGCTTTCTAAACTGTAGGTGTTCCTTCTATTGCACTTTATCCACACGCTGACTCTGTTTTTAAAACTATCTGCTTTTAAAAAAGTAAACTGCACCTTATTTAAAGCATTATTACAGGGCAGATTAGCATACACACAGGTTAGGTTTTCTGGCTGTAGTAACTTACTTTCGCCACCAGGCGGCAACACAATGCCAGCAGTCTACCACATTCTTTGCTGTTTTATCTAATAGTACCAATAGCTTTTAGTTTAATGTTGTTTTATATCTCAATAGTTCCTCTATATGTAGGTTTAATGTTGCCAGCCACACTCTAGAGTGTTGTTTAACCTCTAGTACATCTTCTGTTCCCTTTGTCTCCTGTTTTTAAACTTATATCTGCAACATTTCCATTTCTGGCTTGCTCTCATTCCCTCTTCAGCTGTGATTTTCCACAGTTGCTTCCCTTCTAATTGTTTCAGTGCTGTTTCACACTGCTGACCTGACGCTGTCAGTACTGGTTCAAACCAGCTAGGCCACTGTGATATCCATCTCCAGTCTCTATTCCAACCCTCCCCAGTTTATTTCACTTTCTTTTCTTTCCAACCCCTCCCCCAGACTCTTTAATTTTGCCTTCCTTCCTGTGGCACCATCTTTTACCTCTTTGAACCACTCTGATCCTTTTCCTATAACACTGCTAGAGTATCCCTTACCCCTTGCATACTTTCATCTGAACGTACCTTACACTCCACTGATTGTTCTTCACTTTTGACCTCGATTCTTCCTTTCCTTGACTATACCTGCTCCGTTCGCCCTACGGGCTCACTCTGATCCCCTACCCTACCCCCAATTCCCACCCACCCCAATACCCTTACACTTATACTTAGCTAGACACACCCACCACATACTCCATTCAATACAAACTACTTAGCTAGTCACTCCCACCACTTCCACCATCCAATACAAACTACCCATCATAACCCCAAAATCTCCTTCCACAGTTCACCCATTATAATAAGCCTACCTTTTAGAGTTTACTGCCAAACTCACCTTATCCTGATAAACTACTAAACATTTAACCTAAACCATAATCTTACTCAAACTAACTTCACAACTTAACTCACCCCCTACTACTACTCTAATACCCAACATTGTGACCCTCAAATCTATATCCCTACTTACTCAAATAATGCTTCTAATTACCTTAACTTACCTAAATTATATCGCACAACCTACTAATTCAAACCACCCCCCATTTCACACCACTACCCCATCCTCTACAAGGTACTTATCTACTATTACTCATATATCTCCCAGTCTCTACCCCCTCAACACTAGCATGCTCTTCCCCTATAGACTCTTACCTAACTCTAAAAACACTGCTCTCAACTACAGTAGTCTAATGTCCACAAAACTCTCTACCTGTATACTACACCCCAAACAAACCAAATGCCTCATCCATCATCTTATCTCTATCCTTCTCTCCGGGGACATCCACCCAGACCCAGGCTCCTCTACCACACTGCAACCAAACTCCCAAGAAACAGGCAAACACTGCCACTTTTCAGGTCTAAATGCATAGAGCCTATGCAACAAAACTACAAACCTTCATGCCTGACTTCTACATAACCAGCCCGATATTCTCTTCATCTCAGAAATCTGGCTTAAGCCCCACATACAAGATTCTGAAATAACTCCTACCAACTATCGCATGTTAAGGAATGGCAGAACACAAAAAAGGGAGGTGGTGTAGCACTCCTTTGCTCAGCATACATCTTAGTCACCCCCTATACCAAACCCTTTCCCAAAGTTAGCAAGGCAGAAATAATACCAGGCCAACTCCACCTAAACAACCATAAACTCATATTTTTTCTCTCCCTCTATATTTCCCCTGGCAACAGTATCTAATCCCTTGAAGATATTCCTTGGTCTCTACCAACATTACTCATGAAACCATAATCCTGGGGGACAGGAACATAAACTGGGCCACAATCCAATCTCTCTCTAACTCACTCAATATAAACTTATATAACTTTACACAACTAATCAATTCCACTACCAGTCCTCCCAAGACCTCCATCACTGCATCTACAATAGACTGGATTCTAGTATCCCATCCTCACTATATCTCTGATAGTGATATTCTCCCAGACCCACTAACTGACCTTTTCCCCATTCTTGCCCACCATCTCCCCTCTTCTATACAACTAACTCACCCCTGTATTTCCACTCGTTGCCTAAAGAACTTCAATGCTGAAACCTTCTCAAATGCACCAAAAAGCAGAAACTGGAACCCATTAAAAACTCTTTCCCTAGATAATGCTCTATCCTACTTTAACTCTACTTTCACAAACCTGCTCAACTCTTTTGCCCTTCTAAAAATAAAATGTATAAAAAGTAACCCTGTACCCTGGTTAAACAAAAACACCTTAGCTACTATGCAACTCCGTGACAAAGCCTAGACACGTTACCACAAAAATAAAACCACTATCACCCTAAACGAATATAAAACACTATGAAATAAAGCCAAAAAATGTATTACATTAGACCACAAAGCCTATATCTCTACTCTCCAATCCAACCAAACCACTAATCACAAACTTTTTTGGAAAGAAATCTCATCTCTCCTCAACCCGGGAAAAAAAAAAAAACCCTTGCCCCAACCAAGATGCCTCTGACATGGACTTGGCCACCCAATTTAACTCTTTCTTCATAGAGTCCATAAGCAAGCTAACATCATCCTTCACCAACACCTCTACAACCCCTCCTCAACAAGGTCCCATCCCTTCTGCCCCTAGCATCCCTTGCCCCCAACCTCCACCTTTTTCTATCAATCCCATCTCTATATCCACCATAAAAAAAACTTCTCCTAAAATTAATACCTGGTTCTTATGCCTGGTGAAATTCCCTTCTACTTCCGAAAAGTAGCAGCAAAAGCTATTGCTTTCCCTATCAACATACTAATTAATCGGGCTATCTCAGAAAGCCAGGTCCCCCAGCTCTGGAAGAAGGCCTTTATTATTCCTCTTCATAAAGGTGGCAATAATAATGACATCCCAAATGTTCGCCCTATCACCATCCTATCCCCTATTGCTAAGCTACTTGAAAAGTGTGTACACCAACAACCCTTACCCTACCTCATCAATAATCAGCTTCTTACCCCCACACAACATGGCTTTATACCAGGTCATAGTACTTCCACTGCCCTCCTCTTTTTCCTAGAAACAATCAACAAAGCCTGCAACTCTGGCCACTTTGTATCCAGTCATTTCCTCGATCTCTCTAAAGCATTTGACACTATTTCCCACAACTTCCTTCTTACCAAACTCTCTAAACTTAACCTATCCCCTTCCTCTACCCAGTGGTTTTCAAGCTATCTCACAAACAGGCAACAAGCAGTTAAATTGAAAAAAGCTACCTCACTCTTCCTTAATACACCCACAGGAATCCCCAAGGTTCCATTTTAGGCCCCCTATTATTCAACATATTCATAAATGATTTCTTCCAAGACATTCCTAACTACAGTGCCATCCAATATGGCAATGATTCTAATATAATCTGTTCCTCCCCTTCCATCATAGCTCTTAACAATCTAAAACAAACCGCTTTCTCTTCCACTGAACAGTGGATGCTTGACAACCTTCTAGCCCTTAATGCAACCAAAACAAAACTTATGTTATTCAATGCATCCAAAACCTCTTCCCTAGACAAACAATGCTTCATAATTACCATCAATAACAATACCCCCCTAGAACTGATACAAAATTACTAGGAATTATAATTGACAATCAACTAAAATTTGATAAGCATCTACAAGCAAGTATAAAAAAAAAACATAAAAAATTAAGTATGCTTTACTGCCACAGTCACTTTATCTCTCCCACCACCAGGATTACATTAGCTAATACATACCTCATCCCATCCCGTTTATATGGTGCATCTATCCTAACCAGCCTACAATATTCCCTCAAAACAAAACTCTCATTTTGTTATAACAAAATATCCAAATTTGTGGCAGGTCATAGATCCTCTTCTCACCACTGTAATTCCCTTCACCAATTAAGTTGGCTAGAATTACCAAACTTCCTCACATATACCCAGCTCATTCAAGCACACAAACTCATTCATAACCCATCTCTCTGCCCCTCCCTAGCAAATACATTTGAAATGCATAAACCACATAGACTCCTAAGATCCAATTCCCAAAACGTAATTAAATTGCATAAACCAACACATCCTGCTGGGAATCAATTGATGTTCTTCTCTCTTACACACCTCTAGAACTCTCTCCCTTCTCCCATTTGCACCACCACCAGTCTCTCCTTGTTTAAAACCTCACTGCACTAGCACCTTACTTCACACTGGAAATGCTCTTGCTCTCATCCAACCTAATTCTACCACACTTTCTTCCTAACTTTCCAAAGTTTGTTGGCTGTCACTACCTCCTAAAGATTTACATCCCTTGTGATATATTCGACCAATGACTAAAAAATGACCTCATTGTAATCCCCCCAACAAAAAAAACTACTACTTACTGAATTAACCTGATGTAATTTTCCTAATGAAAATCTTTTTTTTTATTTCTGTATTATATAACATCTATTTGAATTGTGCAATATGGGTTTGTACTATAAAAATATGTATTTAACATTTAATTGAAATGTATATTATGGATTTGTGCTCTTTCTGTACTATGTATTTGCATTTCTCTGGAGCTTTTCTCCCCAGGACACCATTGAAAATGGGATCCTTGTAGCCCAATGGACTATCCTGGTAAACAAACCACAAATAAATAAATAAATAAATAAGTCTCAACCTTTTCAAGTCTGACAATAACTTATTCAAAGTAACCTTCTGCATTATTTTTCCATAACAAGAAAGTTAACCTACATATTTGCATAATTCTGGGCTTATCATAATCCCCTATCTGTTAAAAATAGGCTTAACAAGTGCATATCTCCAATTCTGAGAAATCTTCTCTCATGCTTAAATGACCTAGCGAATAACAGATATAATGTTACTGTAAGTTCATGCAGAAGTGTTCTAAGGTCATTATTACTAATTCCATCTCCTCCCCATGATTTATTTGGGGTCCAGTTTGCATAGTTCTTTTAAAATATAATTGAATTTAATTTAATGTAATATCAGTATTTGAAGTTACCCGGATGTTACCAGGACAATTTATCATGCCTTTGTAAAGCCCAACTGTTTTGTATAGGATTTTGTAGATATATCTCTAATCTGTTGTGCTTGAGAATACATTTTATAATCTATACACACTTTATCAATTTAGGTGTTTTTATTCCTACCAAATCTTATGGATCTATAAAATGTTTTCCTATTATGTTCAATATTTTTATAAACATTTTCTTCAAACTTTTCTTGATTGCCAGTGCAGTGGTGCAGTGGTTAGCAATATCACCTCACTGTATGAAGATCTCCATTTCAATTCTCAGCTGGGGTGCATTCTGCGCAGAGTCTATACATTCTCAGTGTGTTTGTGTGGGTTTCCACCAGGTGTTCCAGTTTCCTCCTAAATTCCAAAACGAATGTCTGAAGCATTTCTCCCTGAGCCCCCACTAAAAATGGGTTCTTTCCCAGTTGGACTTTCCTGGTAAACAAATGTTAATTAAATAAAATGTGTCTTGTCTACAATATTGGTGTGATCACCATACATGTAATACTCACAGGTCTCATAACAAACTTTAATCCATATCATAACACCTCCACCTGAATTTTATTAGAATGTCTAGTACAGTGTGAAAGGTTAAAATGAAGCTGCATATGTCCTAGAAGGTTAGTTTATGGGCCGGATTCATGAAACCTCCGTGTAAGACTTAATATGTCTTACTCGGAGGCTGCAGTTAAAAGGTATGATGTCAGCATGCCATGCATATTCATGAGGGCATGCTGAATCATACCCTAGTCTAACACGGTCCGTGTAGGAAAGTAGGGCACGTGTCTGATTGCCGAGTACTGCAAAGGGACACGCCCCCAGAAGAGTCAGAGTCCTGATAGTAAACACCCACGAGTGAGTCCGCTGAAATGTCAAGGAACACAACACCACACATCCCCACAGACTAAACCCTACTGAAAATGTATAAAATGTAAAAATAATAGTTTAATTTTTTTTTTTATAATTTCCAATATGTTTGCCTGCATTTGCGCTCGTTTGCGGGGGTATGCCCTTCGCTCAGCCACAGTTAGCAGCCATTGAAAAGCATATAAGATCTACATATGCAAATTAAGCCAAGTAGCAATAGCGTAGCGGTAGAGACGTCGGCCAAAGAGGAGGTAGTCACGGTTCGAGCCCCCACAACATCATTCTCCATTTTTTATTTAAATAAGTATGAAACAATTCCCCAACATGTATAACTATAATTTAAGTAAAATGTAATGAAATGGCCCATGTATATGTGAACAAAATCGATGTAATATATAAAAAAGAAACATAATTGCCCATAGCTTAGCAGCGCTTTAGCAAGCTTAATATGAGTGCCCATAACTGAGCAGTGCTTTAACAAGCTTAATATGAGTGCCCGTAGCTGAGCAGCGCTTTAACAAGCTTAATATGAGTGCCCGTAGCTGAGCAGTGCTTTAACAAGCTTAATATGAGTGCCCGTAGCTCAGCAGCGCTTCACCCAGCTTAATATGACTGCTTATGGCTAAATAACGCGTTACCCAGCATAAGCCGTTTGCGTGGAGCTGCGCAGCGTGCCAACCAGCTTACCGTCGGGCAACGTTGAGCAACCTGTAGCAAAGTCGCCTTTACACAGACACACCTCCTAGCCTGGGTAGACAGTAGTAAAATAAAAAAGTAATGACAAGGGTCGAACCCGGGATACTTTGCGCCATAGTCAAAGTACTGAACCACTAAGCCATGATAGTTGTACTTAGAAATAAAGTATTACCATACATATAGGAATGAATGAAAATATAACCATGACAAAGCAAGTTTGCTGTAAGCTGATAAATATCCAAAATGGCCAATCACAAATAAGTGCGGGAAAACCGGCATATATAAGCCCCATAGACAGGAATACACACCATAACTGATTGTGGTACCCATTTGCAGTCAGAATGGCAGGTGCAGGAGAGGGAAATCACTTTAGAGCACAAAGGTGGGGCATTGAGGAGTCAAAATATATGGTTTGGCTCCTAGTCCATCATCATGAAGGCCAACTCATGCAGGGCCAGGTTCAATGGGGAGCGTACAAGGCAGAGGCGTGGAACCAGTTGGCACATGATCTCACCAGTGCCACAGGCATTCCGAGGTCTGGTGAAGAGGTCCATCACCACCATGCGGACCTGAAGCGATAAAAGGAGGACCAACCGAACGGATGGATCCAGGAGGCCCGTCAAATGCCTAATGCCCCACTACTAAGTATCCATGTAATTAAGTATATAAGAAATGCTATCCTAGCCTATAGTATGGATAGGTATGTCCCAATATTCCTTCATTTATATTACAGCTGCAGGTGTTTGTTCCACGAATTGGCAAGCCTATGCTGATAGGCTGGCAAGGTTGCGCCACCAGGTAGGTTAGTAATTATTCTGCTGGTATTGTTATAGAATATAAGTGAGACAGCCTGTAAAAGAGTTCAGTGTTGTAACCCAGTAATAAAGGTCAAATAAGCCTAGAAGAAAGATTTTTCTAGTATGGTAAGATTAGATAAGTGATGTAGCCTGAAAAAGAGTATTGCAATCCATTAATAAAGATTAAACAAGTCTCAAATAGAGTTTCCACCTGTATTGTAATATCAGATAACTGCTTCAGCCTGAAAATGAGTGTTGTAATCAATCAACAAAGGACAGACAACTGTCGAATACATCATTGTAAATTCTGCCATATGAAATAAGTGAGTCAGCTGGAAAGGATTGTTGTAACCCAGTAATAAATGTTAATAAAGCCTAGAATTAAGTACCATCCTGAAATGTAAATATAAAATAAGTGAGAGAGTGTGAGAAAGAGTTTGAAGCTACCAAGAAAGCTGTAATAAGTCTGGAATAAAGTTATACTGCAGTCAGTACATAATGAAATGAATGAGACAGCCACAACCAAAGAGTGAAATGTCTTTAATAAAGTACAGTACCTGGACTGTGTCCATCCCACAATTTGGATATGTTGCTGTACCCTTGCATTATGGAGATAGTATGGTTCTATGAAATGCTGAACATCCACAGTTGTCTAGACCCATATAAATCACATGTAGCAGGATGCTTTACCTGAATACAGCCAGATATGAACATATATGAATAAAAATGGAATGTATGTTAATGTAGCAGTAACATCCCCATCACCAACATTCCTAAGGTTACATACAGGAAACTGTACTAATACATGTAGGGGATATATATCTGCATCTACTACGAATGTACAGTATATGTATAGGTAGTTTAAGTTGTTAATGTAATATTTCTTCACCCTACTCTATTTTTACAAATTATGCCATTCCACACCAAACTGGGTATGTGTATTCACAATTAATTCCCATGGACATTTGTCCTGTTGGTTTATACATATCTGCATGTATGTTGATGCATGTGCCCTGTTCACATATCCAAACTTGATGGCCTGTTGCCACCAATCAACCCTGCATGCTGTTGGAATGTCCACTGTTGCTCTAAATATGCACGTGTTATGCTTGTTGCTCAATGTGTGGAATTCATGTGTGTTTGGTTAATGGGAATATTAATGCATGCTGTTACAACTAGTTTTGAATGGTGTTTGTTACTAACCCAAAATGCCATACAATACTGCTAAACATAGGACAACAGGGAAGGCAGGTTCCAGAGGACCCACCTCTCCCACCTCAGCTGGCAAGTGCACCTGGCACCAGTGCCCAGGCCAGGACCTCCTCCTCCGGTGGCCCTGTGCCACCTACGGGTGGAAGCGCTGCAGGGGATGGGGCTCATCCCCCCTCTGCAAGCGTGGCCAAAGGAGAGCCTCCACTCACCCTCCAAAGGGTCCGGTTTGTGGTGCATAGTGAGATCAGGCGTTCCGTGACTGATCCCCTACGTCAGCTTGAGGCGAGAGTGGCGCAGCTCACGGGTGTGCCTGCCTGTCCTATCCAGCCCCCAGTACAGGCCCGGCCTGGGCTGTGAGGGCACAGTGGCAACTGCCCATGGGTGGGGATCTCAGTTCCACTGTTGCCATCTGTGGGCTCATGGGCTTGCGATATCCAAACATCCGTCCCCGTCAATTGTGTTTACCCCCCACGTGTCATACTCCACCCCTGTATGCATCTTGTTTGTCTTGTCTGTTAACCTCCCCAACCTACCCCCCCCAAATATACCTACATCTTGTAACTCGCATTCCACTATCACCTGAAAAAAAAAGGGCACTCTGTTCCCACAAAAAAATGACGCCCCATACATAGCTGCCCATTTTGCACACATGTCTGCTGGACATGTAAACTGATAATTACAATTGGCTGTACAACATATTTTGTTGTCCTCACCCCTCTCTCAGGGGTGGAAGGTGTCAAATCTCACTCTAAATTTCTAACATATGCACAGCTGTTGCTGGTAAAGAATTGGGCAGCTATGGGCCTTACCTACATCCTTCCTGCACATCCCGAGCTTGTTTTCCTACTGTCCTACCCTCTTTGTGCCCCCTTTTTCACCACTTTCCTATTTCCCCATTTTCTTTTCTTTAAAAGAAATTAGCGTGGGTGTTAGCGGGAGTAAGCACTTTTAAGCAGTAGTCAGCGGGTGTGCACTTGTGTGCGCTTAGCTAAGTGTAGCTAAGCGTCACGCAAACTCGCGCAAACCCACTTACAACTGCTTAAAAGTGCCTTAGTCACTCTGTATGACAAGGCCTGTAGTCTGCTCATCAGAAAAATAAAATACCCCTGTCAATCTCGAAACCCGGACCTTGAAAACACTAGACTGCATGAATTACCACTGAGCCACAGCAGATATACAAGAACTTAGTGCTGAAAGAAATATAACATGAAATACAATGAGTGAATGTAAAGGGAAAATAGGAAGGCCATTACACAAAGCTTGTTCTGTGTATCTTTATTGGCAATTCTTGTGGAATTGCATTACGAGTGTGATAAGAGAAACAGCCATGCTAGTAGGTAATAATGTTACAGTAGCACCTTACAAACCCCACACAGTATCAGAGCAGGATAAACACCGCCATATTTGCATAGGTAAGAGGCCAGACCTCCCAACTGTGACTAATTTGCAGGGATGTCCCTGATTTGCAAACAAATGTTAGCTGTGCCCCACTGACACCCTGTGAAATGTACTAACAGTAGGCAGAAAGATGGGGAATCCCACGTAATGGTAACTGTCAATAAGTTAGAGTAGACACTGCTTGCATGTCAGAAATGGTGTAGTAATACATATGCTCAAAATACCCCACAGTCTCAACTGCAGAATATCTGAAATATATCATGGGTGTATCCCACTGATAAGTACCTTTCCCTGAGGCTGGTCAAATATATACCTGAGAGTATCTGAGGCCTGGAAGTGTCAGAAACACACAGGCATATCAGCCTGTCTGCTGCTACACACTCTGCGAATAGCTGTAGAATTACTTCCACAAGCATGCCCTTATGTAGGAGTACAACACAGAAATATCAAAGGATGTAGCCATGTACTGCTAGCAACCACCTGTGACAATGTCATTGTGCAGGTGCTGAAAAGACTGGTGTGGTGTACAGTCAAGGAATACTAGGCTAACCTCCATCTACCAGCTGGATATGTCCACAGGTGGGAGGTACACAGACAGATTACTATCCATAATAATACACAGTACTGACATATGTCCACTTGTCATGAGTAGGCTGTGCTAATGTTAACACAAACAAAACACAAACTGTTCAGATGTCAGTAACATACTAATGACAGTATAGCAGTTCACAAGCACTGCATGTTCCTGATATTCATAATTGTTAGTACAATATACTTAGTTGTCCTCACCCCTCTCTCAGTGGTGGAAGGTTTCAAATGTCACACCAAATTTCAAACATATGTACAGCTATTGCAGTTAAAGAAATGTGCAGCTATGGACCTTCCCTACACCCAGCCTGCACATCCCTAGCTGGTGTCCCTACTGACTTCCTGCTTCCCGCTTACAACTGGTTAAAAGTGCCTTATTCACTCTGTATGACAGGCCCTAGTATTGCTCAGCAGCAAAATAAAATACCTTTGTAAGTGTCAAACCCCAGACCTTGGACTCATCAGACTGCATGAAGTACCACCAAGCCACAGCAGACATATAAGAACTTGGTGCTGAAAGAAATATAGCATGCATTACGAGGAGTGAATGTAAATGGAAAATAGGAAAGCCATAGCAACACATTCCAGTAAAGACAAATATCAGGCATTCAAGGAGTGAATGTAAAGGGAAAATAGAAAAGCTATAATAACACATTGCAAGAACTACTGTTGTATGTCAGTTAATCCACAAATCACACAGGAAAGGACATACTCCCATGTAAACAGTGTTAGCATTAGCAGGTGTGAGTTAACATACACACTGAGAAGAATGCACTGGAAGAAGCAACAGTCAGGTTTCAGTACAACATGCATTTCAGTGGCTACAACACAGCCTCAGATATGAGAGATATACCAACCTTCTGACTGACACAACAGTGTCCACAGCAAACCAGCATGGTCCCCACCTTGCAAAACTGAAAGGCCTACGCCTACCTAACCTATCATTTTATAGCAATGTCCTGACATCACAGTGAGAATTGCAATTACCACACAGCAGGCTGCATGCAATTACTAAATGCTGGCCACCAATTGGTGCAGAGGCCATCACATGCACATGTGCAGATACCTACAAAAGCAGCCTGTACTGCCAGTCCACACATGCAATAATATCATTGCAGCAACTGGAGGGAGAGAGAGAGAGAGACAGAGACAGAGACCAAAACAAACAAAAAAAAAGCAAACAAGCCAGCCAAAAGAAAAAAGCTGTCAGAGACACCAATCCACAAAATACAGAAATACAACACATCAACAGGTACAACTGACAGAGGTGAGAAATACAAAGGTAATGTATGTAACAGATATGTATTTGCTGGCATCTGAATGATATAGGTAATCTACATACTGTGAACCCTCCATATGTGTTAGCAGTCTGTATCTATATGTATATGCAGATGTGCATAGGGCAAGGGACATACTGCAACTGTTAGTGAAGACTGGACATACATATGTAGTAGAAGGCTGCTATGTGCACAAATCAATGTAGGTTGTAGTGTGTGGCATTGAAAACAGCATGCAGTGCAAGTATATGTCATGTGGTGGTGAACTTCTGTGGGACTGAGCCAATGAGGCCTGCTACAGCTATATGGCCTGAGGACAGCATGATGCATTCTGCACAACACTGTGCAATATCATTACAGAATGGTATGTCTCACAACTGTTTCAGAAGTGATATTCTCACCATGAAAGGTGGGCAGTCTATGTGCCTAGATGTGCATGTATATGTACAGCAATGGATGGTTAGAAGTATGTGTGTGTGTGTATATATATATATATATATATATATATATATATATATATATATATATATATATATATATATATATATATATATATGTACATAGATAGAGAGGTATGTATAGATGGATAGAGATAGATAGATAGATAGATAGATAGATAGATAGATAGATAGATAGAATATGTATATGCATATAGATATAATAGATACATACATATATACAGATAGATATGAATGTCTATAGATATGTATATATATATATATATATATATATATATATATATATATATATATATATATATAGTTATATATAGTGGTGTGTATATTTATACATCTATGTATATATGTATATATATATATATATATATAGATATATCTATATATATATATATATATATATATATATATATATATACATATGTAGATATGTATATATATATATATATATATATATATATATATATATATATATAGAACTCCACTCTTCCACCCAGACACTCTTTACTACGGCTGAAAAATGGTTCCAACATATCTGTCTCCTCCTTAATCCCAAAAAAACCAAATTACTACTCTTTACACCAACACTTAAATCTCCCCCTATCTCATTTTCCATCACATCTGGCAATGCCGATCATCAATCCTGACTGTTCCACTAAACTCCTAGGCGTTACTATAGACAATCAACTGAGTTTTGACCGTCACATTGATCTAACCATCAAGGCTGTTAATAAAAAGATAGGTGCCCTTTACAGACTTAAGCCCTTTCTTACTGCAGCTACCCGAGTGTCTCTTGCCCAAACTAATCTCCTATCTACACTACTGTATGCCTCCCCCTCATTTATTAACATTTCAAAAGCTAACCACCAGAAACTAGCCACAGCCTACCATAGTATTGCCAGGTTTGCCACTGGTTCCCCATATCAAACTCACCATTGTCATAATCTCAAAAATCTTAACTGGCTAGAACTACAGAATCAAATTCTCCTACAGCAATTACTTATCACTTATAAAATTCTCCATTACCCCTCTAATACACCCATACTTAATAACCTTATCACCCCATACAAAAATCTTACTTCCCTTCGCTCAGCCAACAAACTTCTAGTAGCTACTCTCAAATCTTACAACAAAGCAGGTGACTCCTTATTTGCTAATACTGTAGGATCTCACTGGAATAAACTCCCCAAAGAACTAAACACTTTAGGCTCATCCCACCTTTTCAAAAAACAAACAAGGAAACATTTGCAATCTCACTGGCTATGCCCCTGCTCAAATCCTGACTGAGCTTAAAAAACAATCACTCTCTCTCGCACCCTACATTGCTCTTCTACCTACCCTACTTCACTACTTCTTTCCCTCCAAGAAGTAGACCTAGCAACCCACCAGCCTGCTTATTTACTCCTACCTACCTCTTTTTATGTTACCCTCCACTATCTCTAACCTGTTTTCTCTCCATGTACCTAACCCAGTTCCAAACTTCCTGTGTGCAAATCTCTATTCTAAAAGTAGTGCTCATCACTATATCCCTGCTACTAACTGACTTCTATGACTACATTTTTACAAACTCTCTACCTGTTCCTATTTTCTCCCTTCTTCATCTTTTTAGCAGTCTATCTATAGTAGATATTTAAATTATAATGATTCTGTACTGATGTTTATTTCTTGTTTAAATTGCCTTCCCATTACTATTCTATATATCAATTTTTCCCTTAGTTGCCTGCATGCTTTAGTTACTTGTTATTTACCTGTTATTTCCTTGATATTTGTTAGTCACTTAGTTTTATTAGTGGAGCTTTTCTCCTCGGGCCTCTGCTGAAAATGGACATGTATCCAGCCAGACTAGCCCGGTCAACAAATGTAAAATAAATAAATAAATATGTATATATATATATATATATATATATATATATATATATATATATATGTGCCTGGTGACCAAGGCATGGACTGAACACCAGTGTTGATACTGCAGTACCATACCCCATTCCAAAACATGTTACCCACTAACTACCACATAGGTGGTTGCCTGCCTACCACTGGAGGTGTCAGAAGGGAACATGGGACACATGTGTACAATAGCCTCCCCTTTGATATCCGCAGTGGCACACTAGTCTTGTAATCCCTGTACATGGTACGTGTCATCACAAAAGATGTGTCAGCTAGGGAAATGTAAGTCAGTGTACCCCTCTACCCCTCACAATGTCCTATGCAGTATGTACCTCCCATGAGAACTACAGCAAGTGAAAAGGCCACAGACATGCCTAACAAAGACTGATAATGCCCTCAAACACATTCCCTATGTAGACTGCCTCACAGAACCACAGCTAGAGTGCCTTGCATACTTCCTACACAGAGGTTACCACTGCTGGACATACAGAGTTATGTCACACCCATACCAGTCGGCCAACCACCATGGCAACACCTCACAATCCGTCCAGTCTACATGACCCTAATCCTTGTCACCGCACTAAACAGCACATGCTGGAGGTACAGGTTCCTATATACAAATATGCCATACCCTGGACTAAACCACCCCGCATTAACAAACAAGGATCCTTATTAGTAGATGTCATACATACTCCTGATGAATGTTATGGAGATAGGTAATATGCCCTGTGAGTCATCTCTGTGTAACCGTTTGACAGGAGCAAGTAAAATCACATTACATGTGTCCCAAAGGGCAGGGTAGCATATGGCTAGGCTGACCTAGGCCCAGGGCCAATAGCATAGTACCTACCTGTGACACAATGCACACACACACATGTACTCAGTGCAATACCAGCCATGTGAGGTTGAATGAGTGTGACACTCACTGTGTGCAAGGTCTGTAAAGGTGTGATAGCTTAGTGTGAGTTTGTGTCTGTCATGGTAGTTTGTGTCCTAGGTGTGAGGCCAGAGAAAGATGTGTCAGTTATCGGGATGCAAACATAGTAGATTGGCACATGTTGTGCTGTAGTTCCCTGTGTACGACTGTGGTGTCCCATTGTAGGCAGAAGGAATACATGTATGCTCAGTAAGTGGTACTGCTGTTGAATCCAGCTCACATATGAACCATTGTACTACCTGAAGTTGTAGGCCTAAACACAACAGTATGGTGTATGTTCACATTCCCTGGTAACACTGTCTGGTGTGTTTCCTGTAGTCTGCACAGATTACATACCTCATGCATAGGTATCTGTAAGTAGGGGCATACAGTACTATAAGGTACACAGTTAATGCTCATCTGTGTCATCATACATTTGTGTGTTGTATGTATGTGTAATGTGTGTGTAATGATGCCTTTACCATGGCTGCAATCACGTGTGTGTTACAGGGTATGTGTGTGTACCTGGCAGCATGTATACTCTGTGACAGAAGTGTGCTGGCTATATTAACAACTGTGCACATATGTCAGGCAGGGCTATGGCATCAAAGACTAGGGTGGATTACCGTTGAAACTGTAAATGTGCATTGCATTCATTGCATGGGATGACAATATTCTTCATCCATTAGCTTGATACATACCCCCAGTGTGAGGTTGTGCATTGTATCCCAAACAGTGTGCCGAGTGCTGGTGTATACTAGTTTGTTGTATGGACTGTGGCAGGCACTGTCAGACAGTTGTGGGCTGAGCATTGATATGTAGTATCGAACATGTGTATCCCCTGATAGACAGACAGATGCTATATATGGCAGTTAAGTGATATCAGTACATTATAATATTAAGTGTGCCACATGACTTGCTCACATATTTTTCTTTTCCTTCCAGGGCGATGGTGCATCAGCGTAACCCACCTTATACAGCAGCAGAGGAACAGGAGATCCACCAGAGCCTGGTGCAGAATTTCTCTGTGCTGTTTTCCAGGACCAGCCAGAACCAGCATGAGAGGGCTGCACTGTGGCAAGATCTCATCTGTTGGGTAAATGACATAGGCATGCATAACCGGACATATGAGCAGGTACGCCATCACTGCAGTGATTTAATTAGACATGTCCGGCAGTGTGCATCTGATATCCACAGACAACAGCTTGCCACAGGTGGTGGGGTACCTATCCACCCCCCCCCCTCACCAGTGTGGAGAAGCTCCACCTAAGTGTCTTGGCTCCAGGCCAACAACAACAACATCCACAAACATGTGTCATCATGGAGGCTGGAGCCACCCAGCATGTTAAAATGGAGTGTGCAGGTAACATGCCATATCTGTAGTTGACTATTCTCTGTACTGGTAGTTTATGCGTGTGTGAGATGTGTACTGTGTGTGTAGCTGTTAACCTGCCTATTCTTGTGCAAGATTGATATTCTTCATATAATCTGTACACCTGTGAAAGCCAACTGTTGTACTACTGTACTTTATCATACTCACAGTATCAATGGCACAGTTGTGGCCACTGGCAATCACTGTCATATTTTTGCAGGTCCCTCTGGAGTGACAGCAAGGCAGCAAATCCATGCTGGTGAGTGTGTAATAGCAATACTATTGCTAATGACATGTGCATGTCATATGGAGGTGTAGTGTGTGCACATGCAACACCTACACATAATGCATGCTGTGCATGTTTGCTGTGAGACTATGCATATCCCATTATTCTCAGTAGCTGCCTCACTCACATGCAATACACAGAGCATGACACACATGTGTGGCAACACAGTACCAGACATTGTATAGGCATACCTGATACACATGTACACAACACACACATGTTTGGCATACACACTACTCCTTAGCCTGCTACACATGTCCAATTATGACACCTGCTGTATGGCCAGCCTTCAGTATCCCACTTATCCTCTACGCAGCACACATAATATACCTGAGTGGTAGAGGCCTATCACGTCTTTGTGCAACAGTCTTGAACAAATAATACATTCACGTTAGGCAATGCTCACTATTGGCCACCTTACACACCCATGTAACAAGTGGCTGTGTAATTGTGGATGTAGTCATGTTACTGCACTTCAGGTACAGCATGCTAGCTGCCTGTCTGGCACACATTATTATTGTTGACTGACCACAAGATGCATGTTGATTATGGCTCATGTTACTACACCACATCCAGTTCCGCCGACCACAAACGTACACATAGCAGTCATTGCGTAGCACCATCATGTGTTTTGTGTGTGTGTGTGTGTGTGTGTGTGTGTGTGTGTGTGTGTGCAAATACATGCACCCACAGCTTGAAACACTTACACAACATTGTTCTTTCCTTGTACACATTGTGTCCCAGGGTGGAGACAATCACTGAACAACTACACACAAACATCAAGTATACGTATAATGTTATTAACAAGGGCTGTCTACACTTGCACTGCATGTTCCTGTGCAACACATAATCTGCATGCTGACACGTGTGCAGTGATGTTTTTCCTTGTGATACTGTCACCCACCCTCAAACAGTATTGTGTATGTGTTGGATTGCAGGTGTGTATGTGTTTGTATCTGCTGGACTGAGGAGTGTGCCTGTGTGCCTGTGTGCCTGTGTGCTAACATCGTGTACACATTCGTAAACCGTGTTTCCTGTCTTCCTCTCACAGGTTCTGATGTTGCTCTGGTGGAGTGCAGCAGGGAACCTGAAGCCACTGCTGGGGTTAGAGATAATGATGATACATGTGTAATGGCACAGGGAGGTGTGACAGGGTCTGTCATTGGTCAGCCAGTCGATACTACACAGCAGTCAACCCCATCAATGCGCACAGTCATCCTGCCGATACATCCAGTGTCACCAATGTCCTTAGCTGAGGGACAGCATACAGTGGGCATTGACCAGGGTAGTGTAGTATCATTGGCACATGCATCCCCTCACAGCAGCCATGGCCAGATTCCTGACATGGTACCACACAGACAGATGTCCAGGGGTTCTCGTGGGAACATCCGTGGTCGTACTGCCCCTGTCAGACGTGCCCACAGAGGCCTTTCAACCACAGCTATGTTCCGGGCTGTAATGCAGGCACAGGCACGTATGGAACGGTACACCAGACAGGGTCTGAGGGAGCTTAGAGCACATTGCATCGCTATGAATGACACTATGCGTAATGTTGCGGCTGCCATCCGTAATATCAGCAAGGTCATTGATAGACGTTGGAGGGACACATTAGATCTCTTCCACAACTACATGTCCATGAGCCAGGACAGTGCAGGATGGCTGAGGCATAAACGTGGGCATATGCCAGCAACATCATCAGCTGGCAGTCATCACAGATGACAACAAACCCGCAGCCGTTCCCATAGTGCCAGTACCAGCCCCAGCAATGCTGGGTCTGTGCTGTCATTAGACCATCCTAGAAGACCACGTGCACATGGCTCTGGACAGTCTCAGCAGGGACATGTGTCCATTCAACAACCCACTGCCTCTGATGACAGTACCCAGTCTGGCTTAGTACCTGATACTGTCTGTAGCACCACTGCCAGGCACAGGTACAGTGTCCGTGGCCAGAGACAGTGATCTGTATGACCTGCCACGTACAGTCTGTGGCTGTCCACAAACACCCGTATATGGCAGCCACATGGTGGAACTGTGTGCATACATACACACACACATAATGCTAACACCTAGGGCTAACACATACACACACACATCGCATCAACATTGTCCCATGTTGTACTGTTGTCCCTCACTAATACACACACACATACATGTCGATTGGATGTGTCAGTGGCAAACTCTGGCAAACCAAGTACACACCCTGTGCATATGATGAAACTGTGCCACCTCCTGCCATCTGTAACATTGATGCAGGATAGCATGGTGCTGATGCACAGGGTGACTACATAGCACTGTAGTAATATTATCATGTTGCTAACAGTACAGTGTAATGATATTGTTGTGGGTATATCCGAGCATGCATGATGCATTAACACTATGATTGTCATTGTAGTTTTGTATACACCAGTGTTAATTCCCAAAGTGTACTGTCTGCACATGTGCCACATGGCTGTTGTGTGTACCTGTGCCTGCATGTGTTGGGGAGTGGACAGTACATGTGTGCTGTTTGCAGCACAGTGTTGCAGGTGTACATTTGTGAACAAGGTGGAGTTGCATTCTCTGCATGTAGATGCTTAGTGCACACAAGGGAAGGGTGACATGCACCATGTGACACAGCATTCATACATTGTAGTTCTTACTGGTGGACACTTTGCGTTGTACACTACACATATATTTCACCTGGGGTCACATGTATGTATGACATGGTTTGACAGTATGCTGTGGGTGATACGGTTTCCAAATATCAATGGTCTGCATTCTGGTGGTATACACAACCTACATAGCCTGACATTCAGTGGTCATTACATGGTGTCTCCTCAACTGATACACAGATGTAGGAAACCCGGTGTCAGTGATATCCCTGCAGTACTACACTATACCAGTAGCCATTCTTACTGACCCCCACACATCCCTGGGAACAATACTCTTTGGCATATAGCAGTATCACATACATGCCAACACACTACGGATATGTCCATCCACGACTGCAAATGCATACAGTGGCCTACAATGCATTCTACACATGACACACCTAACCACCACAAGGGTATCATACAGACAGATACCTGTTGTCCAAGCCATGCTGTATTGCTGTAACACAACTGTAGCATTATCATTGGCATGTACTTAACATAGTATTCCAACAGTACCATGTAGGTGGTAGCACCCATCATTTAGAATGGGTAATGGTGTGTACATGTGGACAAGTGTTATCTTGTCTATCCTGTGATATTCACATTTCCAAATGTATTCTGCAGTCCCTCGGTGTATCACCTAAGCAAAAAGGTGTCTGTATGCATATCGGCAACAGTTGCCATACACCTACACTGGATGTCCATCACTCACAGACTTTGCTGGGTTTTAACATGTCTGACATATACTCCAGACATGAACCCTCACCCACATTAATCTATCAAAGCTTTCATGGGTGTGTGCCACATAGTTGGCCTAGGACACAGATCACTGCAGTAGCCTGCATTGTCACCAACATACATGTATGGCCTAAGGTCTGGGAAGCTGCGGCACATGCTGGCAAAGGTAACAACTGTATTCATATGAGGCAGGCTTCACACATAGGAACTATTAGAGGTCACAGGTACATATCTGTATGTGGCACACACATACCTGATGTGTGCATTGAAATTACTGTTATGATAATATGTCATACAATAATAAAAGCAAAACACACAACACATTGACAAACACACACGGCATTTGTAGGATTCAAACTCCTACCTAGCTATGTTAGGATACTTGAATGAAACACACTAGCACAGCATGCTATTTGCATTACTGGATGATTTCTCTTCTCCTGCTGTATTTATAGGGTGCTGACATCATCAGTCTTTCCAAAGAGGAATGTACATCTTTTAGTGTGTTATCCCAGTCTTCAAAAAGGCCATTGCTTTCAAAGAGAATTGTATACATACACCCACCCCCACACAGAATTTCTAGGATTCAAACCACTACCTAACTATGCTATGATACTTGAGAAAGACGAATTAGCGTAGCGCACTATTCACATTCCTGGATGATTTCCCTTCTCCTGCTGTATTTATAGGGTGCTGACGTCATCAGTCTTTCCAAAGAGGAATGTACATCTTTTAGTGTGTTATCCCAGTCTTCAAAAAGGCCATTCCTTTCAAAGAGAATTGCATACATACACACCCCCCTGCCAAAGAGGAATGTACATCTTTTAGTGTGTTATCCCAGTCTTCAAAAAGGCCATTCCTTTCAAAGAGAATTGCATACATACACCCCCCCCTGCCAAAGAGGAATGTACATCTTTTAGTGTGTTATCCCAGTCTTCAAAAAGGCCATTCCTTTCAAAGAGAATTGCATACATACACACCCCCTGCCAAAGAGGAATGTACATCTTTTAGTGTGTTATCCCAGTCTTCAAAAAGGCCATTCCTTTCAAAGAGAATTATATACATACACCCCCCACACAGCATTTGTAGGATTCAAACCACGACCTAACTACGATAGGACACTTGAGAAAGACACATTAGCACAGTGCGCTATTCACATCACTGGATGCTTTCCCTTCTCCTGCTGTATTTATAGGGTGCTGACATCATCAGTCTTTCCAAAGAGGAATGTACATCTTTAGGTGCGTTATCCCAGTCTTCAAAAAGGCCATTCCTTTCAAAGAGGATTGCATACACACACACCACTTGCAAGATTCAAACCCCTACCTAACTATGTTATGATACTTGAAAGAAAAGCATTAGCACAGCGTGCTATTCGCATTACTGGATGATTTCCCTTCTCCTGCTGTATTTATAGGGTGCTGACATCATCAATCTTTCCAAAGAGGAATGTACATCTTTTAGTGTGTTATCCCAGTCTTTAAAAAGGCCATTCCTTTCAAAGTGAATTGCATACATACACACCCCCCTGTCCCCCCTACACATAGCATTTGCAGGATTCAAGCCCTTACTTAACTATGTTATGATACTTGAGAGAGACACATGAGCGCAGTGCACTATTCGCATTACTGGATGATTTCTCTTCTCCTGCTGTATTTATAGGGTGCTGACATCATCAGTCTTTTCAAAGAGGAATGTGCATCTTTTACTATCCCTCAGTATGGGGGATAACAATATCTGTGCATTAACAGACGCCTAGTTCAGGGTCACATATGCACACTGGCACTGCCAGGTTATGTTTTATACCATGCTTTGTGACCACAGGACTTGTAACACACAACACAACTAGGGGGTGTATACAACTACCATTGTGCAAAACTGCCTTTTGGTTTGGTGTGTAGTTCAGACCACTCCCCCATACCCAAGAACCACACTCGGCTTTCCTGGGAACAGTGTAGGATATGAAGGTCTTCACACACACCATTCTAGTGGCTGACTTCAGGTACATGAATACTGACTGGGGATACTACTCAGGCCTCAACAACATCACCCTACAGCCACTACAATTTATGAATCCATGTGCTATAGCACAACCAGTCACCACAGCCACAAGGGGGAATACGCATTGGACCTGATCATCACCAACATGGGGACTCTATGTTCCACACCAGAGGTAGACCCCTCATTATTAAGATCAGACCATAAACAACTTTCCCTGGACATCCATATCCAGTCCCCACCCCCAGCCAAGGAAATCACTGTAAAGAATTTCTCAAAAGCAGACTTTGCACTTGTGAAGACTGGGGTGGAATACTTCAAAGGCCCCGTGCTGGAGGATAATACAGCCCAATCTGCAGAATCCTTTACAAATGCATTCTATGAGCACCTGCAGGTATGCATTGCTCATGCTATCCCAAATAAAACCAAGACTCCTCCAAAACAGGAGACCTGTCTGGTTGACCCCAGCCATATATAAGCTGTACAACAGCAGAAGGAAGCTACTACATAACAGAGCAATATCCCACAGAGGGAGGACATCTCTGAACAGTATTGGCAAGACACTTCAATCCCTCATATAATCATCACTTGCAAGTTTTGACAGTGAACTTGACCACACACTACAAATAATCACACGGCCTTCTTTAGTTATGTCAGGAATATGTGTGGAAACCCCCAGATATGCTCTGAATTGTTGCATAACAGCACAAAATATGCCACGCCTACAGACATAGCCAACACCCTGACAGACAGAGTCTGCACAAACTTCCCCCCCCTTACCCCCCAAAGGTACAGATGCCCATCCCAAATGAATGTAACCTCCCTGACATCACAGATGCACAGGGGAAAGGTGTCCTCTCCACAGCAAATAACACAGCATATGTATGGGACCGGACGTTGTCCCAGGCTGTGTCCTACACAAGCTCTGAGTAGAACTGAACACTCACATTAAGTCATTGTTCCAACTTAGCCTTACTACAGGATATGTACCCTAAGAATGGCATACAGATACCATGGTCCCACTCCACAAAGGTGGTGCCACAACGGACCACAGGAACTATCATCCCATAAGCCTGACTAGTGTGGTAGAAAAAGCTATGGAGCGTATTATCATGGAAGTCATAATCACAAACATTGTGAGCCTCCAGACAGTGGATCATACATAATTCGGCTTTGTTAAGGGCAGATCTTGCCTCTTACACATAGTTCATATCTTTGAAACTGTTACTGAAGCCATGGATGAGGGCAAGGTAGTTCACACAGTCTACCTGTACCTTGCAGAAGCCTGCAACACAATACCCCACTCAGGCATCATGCATATGCTTACCAGCTTAAATATCAACCCCTATATCACTAGATGTGTTGCTATCTGCCTCAGGGATGGAACCCACATGGTCAGAATTGCAGGTGCCATGTCCAGTTCCAGACCAGTTACAACTGGTGTCCCACTGGGCTCAGTTCTGGGACCTGTCCTGTTCGGTATGTACTTCTCTGAGGTTCAGACTAACACGGGGGATTAGGTCTAACAAACTTCAGAGATGCCTGCTAACTGGGGGCCATAAGCGACACTGCAGCTGACACATGCTTCCTCCATAAGGGTCTCACAGAGATGGATGCTTGTTGCCAGAGCCATGGCCTCGTGCTACATGCTAAGACATGCATAGTCATCCCCTTTGGGGAAAACAAGGTGCACACAAATTACCACATAAGTGGTAATCCATTAAGTACAGAAGACGTACTTACAGATTTGGGGACCAACATAGATCATAACCTCTCCTTTGCTAATCACATTGACAGAGTCATTGCAAAGACCTTTATATAGCCCTCCTTATCACATGGGGGTTTGCATGTAGATCATGGGAGGTCATTGTGGCCCTCTACTAGTCACTCATCAGGCCCATGTTTGAGTGCAATGCCCCTTTTGGGGTGTACCTTACCCAACACCTGCAGCAACTACAGAGACCACAACAGTACCTCCCCAAGAGGATCATGGGCTACACACAGATGTCCTATGCAGCTCAACTAAAGGATCGCCAGCTCTACTCAGTTGCTTAATGCCTACTCAGAGGTAATCTATGCCTGCCATACACAGCCATGTCAAACCCAGAAGTAATGGACATGCTCCACCTCATAACATCCAAGACCCTTAGAGCTACACACTCCAGGGACTTAAACCTCAGCACAAAACTAAATAGGACATGATGCAGGGACAGATTAATTACCCAGAGGCTCCCCTCACTCTGGAAATGAATCCCAATTAAAGTTAGACATAGCCCCTCGCCAACCCTCTTCCAGCAAAATCCAGCCGCATGGATGGGAAATTGCAAATTCACCCCTGGGATCTCCACTGTCTCCCTGCTTGACAGAGGCACAGAAAACTAGCCTTAAAGGGTGCCTTCTGTGACCTACCTTACAGAGGCACAGTAGGCTACTCTTCTGGGGAGGCGGACGCCAAATACACTCTGGCTAGGCTTATGAATTCCCTAGGGCAGACAGCCTAGTATCGACCTCTGCACCTATGTTTATGTTCGGGATGCACAATATTTGTTGCTGATATTGTTTGCAGGTCTTTATTGCCGTAGCTTTCCCAGTTTCTATGAACAACTTGTGTATCTGCGGAACATGTTTCATCATGACAGGGTTCCAGTATATTAATATATGTGTCTGTTGTCACTTAACTGTGTGTACAGGGTGGATTGCTGGATCGTGGGAGGTTCCTGGCTTAACACATACAACTGCCAGATATTTGTGGCCGACTGCTATACTCAGACATGGCCTGAGTGTGTGAGCATGCCCAGTTCAGGCTTTCCATGGTTTGTTGCCTGACATATGTCTCATTTATCCAAGTGTGTGAGTATGCCCAGTGTGACCTTTCCATATGTTGTGATCTGAAGTCCACTACATTTGTGGTTGTGTGTGAACATGACCAATATTGACATTTATACTGTGTGTGTTGGAAATCATGTTGTGTTCTTACTGCCAGACTCCTTTGTGTCATAACTCAACAGGGATTATGCTGTGCCTGCAGGGTTTCCATGGGATAGTTTGCAACGACTTGTCAACATTCTTTCATACTGGCTGATCAATGCAAGACTGTCATGGTGCCCTGTTGGAGTTCATGGC
>NC_056733.1:992298629-992316116 GCF_019279795.1 Protopterus annectens | reverse complement strand
TGTAACAACAGTGCAATTTACTGACCAAGTAAAGCATGTTTTGACCCTTTGATGTTAGGACTTGGAGCCAGTGAGTCTAGAGTGGGGCATCCTGCCTATTGTTTTAAGGCCAGAGTTAATGGCCATAATTTGCATGCATAAATGTCCTTTATTGCTCTGGTTTCTGCCCAGAGGTGAAGAAATAAATGTAGTTTCTGTTAGCCTGGGAACCCAGGGAAGTGTGAAGAATGATGTTATGTAATCCGGGGAAGTGTGAAGAATGATGTAATGTGAACCAGGAATGTGATAAGAGAGAATCAGAGAGCATTAAGCATTTTTATCTTGACCATCCAACTTACCAGCACTGTCTTGCTCTATATGTAAGTTTATCTTAGACTTGTGTTTTCTCTTAGAAATAGTTAGAAAGATTAGACTAAGTGTTTTTCTGTTAGGTCAGAACTGTGCTACTGAATTATTTTAAGTATTTTTCTGTGATCTCTGAACTCTTGACTAGCACTGTGTAGTAAAAAGTATTGTCGTGTGGTTTGACTGTTTGTTATTAAATATTTTTAAACCCTTCCAACTGTGGCTGTTTTTGTAGAGATAATTTAAGCTCTTTAGAGTACTTGCATGCCATTGGTAAAACTGTACAAAGCCACTTTAATAGCTTTAGCCCTGGGTTATACTATCAATTGGATAATAATATCACACAGTAATAATTTGACACCTTTTTAAGGGCCTTTGAGTAGCTGATAAACATTAGTGGGTGGTGGCAGCTGGTACTACTGTATAGTCTGGGGAAAAGGGGCACAACTGGAGAACCTGTGCCAGCCTTCCCAGGGTGTCTGTGTGGTTGTATAACCTCTTCTCAAAGTGTGTGTGTGTGTGTGTGTGTGTGTGTGTGTGTGTGTGTGTGTGTGTGTGTGTGTGTGTGTGTGTGTGTGTGTGTGTGTGTGTGTGTGTGTGTGTGTGTGTGTGTGTGTGTGTGTGCAGCTACTTGGGCAGGGACATGAAGCACTGGTTGGACAGAGAGGGTGCTGGAGGTTTTAGCTTGCCCACTAGGCTGAGAACTGGCTCCCATAGCTGTGCCAGTGGGGAGTCTTATTGGGAACCTGGAGAGTAAGGGAGCGACCAGCCGCAGACTGACTGTGACCTCTGTGTGCTCTTAAGGGAAATTGCACTTTACTGTGTGTATTTGTTATCCTTTCCTCCTATATGAGATGCCCCTCACTGGTGTTAGTGGTGAGGATGGAGGCTCCTTGATTGCTGAGCCAGGGCGTGGGCATCACTTATTAAATGTTTGGCAGTGGTGGGATATCCACACCACATGTTAACTGATTGGTAAATACTAATTGGCTTGTAGTGGTGTGGGTAGAGTGAATTCCTATAGCTGGTGTACAGTGAGCTCTGAAGATGTTTTGTACTCTAAATCAGCCACACAGTGAATACTCAGAGTTCAGATCACAATTGTTTTATTTCTTTTGTTAGCTTAGTTAGTCAGGGTGAGCAGGCAGCATGTCAGCAGAGGGGTATGGAAAGCTGACAAGGATCCAGCTGGCGAAGATCTGCCAGGCTAGTGTACTGGTGCATGGAAACCTGACCAATGCAGACCTGATTGCAGCCTTGGTTACAGCTGCATCGAAACCAGGATGACAGTCAGACTGGCAGTGGAGATATAATACCCTCGGAGAATGGACAGCTCAACCTTCCTGCAGAGGACTTAAAAATCCATCTAGAGCTAAAGAGACTTGAGTTGGAGGCCAGGCATTTGGAAATAGAAGCAGCTGAGAGAGTAAGGCATCTCGAGAGTGAGGACAAGGAGAAACTGCAATGTTTTCAGGCTGAGGAGAATGAGAAACTGCTATATCTGGAAGCTGAGGAAAAGGAGAGGCAGTGGCAGCATGAGAAGGAGATGCTGACTCTTCACCAGAGTCATGAAGGTAATGGGGAAGGGAGTAACTGGACCCCAGAAGCACAAAAGGTCAGTAAATTTCTTTGGCAGTTTAATGAGGGGGATCATTTTGATAGTTTCATTCATATGTTTGAGAGGGTATGCAAACAGTATTGTGTTGACCAAAGGCTCTGGGTACAGTTCCTGACCCCCTTACTCCATGGTAAAGCTGTAACTATTTTGTCAAAAATGTCTGACGTCGCATATTTTGATTATACTGCTGTTAAAAATCACTTGTTAGAATTGTTTTAGCTAACACCTGAAACACATAGGAAAAAGTTCCGTGAGCATAGACGCAAGGCAGATGAAAGTGTGTGTGAATATGTTGCTGAACTGAGCACTTATTTCCATAGGTGGGTGAGTGGATGTCAGGTCATCACTTTTGAAGGGCTGGGAAACCTTTTAGTGAGGGAACAAGCCCTTAGCACTTTGCCTGAGGACACAGTGATCTGGTTAGCTGATAGACAATGTGCCACTTCAGATGAGTTGGGGAAGAAGGGAGACCTATACCTGGCAAGCAGGGCAACCTTGCACAGGAAAGGGATCCCCAGTACTGCTCAAGGTTTAAAGGAACCCATGGTGGGCAGCACAGACTGCCCCAACAGAATCTGCCAGTAGCAGGGGAAGCCACTAGTCCAGGTTCATGTCCAGGAGCTAGGGTTAAATGTTTTGAATGCAACCAGTGGGGCCATGTGGCATACAGGTGTCCACAGAGGCAAGGTGGGGAATAAAAGGTGAGGGAGCCAGTAAGTGGGAAAGACGAAATGCCAATAGTAGGTTGTCTTGAGACAACAAGGATACCAAACTATTATCCTGCAGATGTCCTGATAAGGAAGGATTTGGATGAGGCAGTACCATGTGTTTGTGCAGTTATACGCAGTCAGGCTAGAAGACAAGCATGTGGGTCTGGTAGCCTGGGGGAGACCCAGACAGACTGCATACTTGCAGTCAGGACTGGTCAGATGGTTACTTCAGCGAGGGAGCTAACCTGTAGCAGTGAGACTGAAGGTGAGCTACAGCTGCTTGGGGGTACTGAAAGTCCCTTGGACAGAATGACTGCAAATTTAGAGGTGAGTAGTAGTACCCAGGCTGACAGTGAGACACCACTGTCAGAGAATGCCAGGCTTCCTGTGGAAGGGGAGCTGGGAAGGGTTACAAGGAGAGAGTTGAGACAGGCTCACCTCTCAGACCCTACATTGCAAGGCCCAAGGCAGGTAGCTAGGGAGGCACCTGATTCTCAATGAAAGGTGGGGTAATCTGTATACTGGGACAAAGGATTACTATACAGAGAATGGACCCCTGAGGGAGGGCTCGAAGGTGAGAGAGTACAACAGTTGGTGCCTAGAGCCTAAAATCTGGTGCTTCTAGCCATAGTCCATGATATTCCCATTGCAGGTCATATGGGCATAAAACGTACAAAGAGGCATATTATGCAGAACTTCTATTGGCCTGGAATTTCCAGAATTGTAACAGGGTACTGCAGGATCTGTGAGCAGTGCCAAAAGATAGGCAAGGCAGGAGACAAAGTGATAGCTACTTTGATGCCTTTGCCTGTGATTGAGGAGCCATTTCAGAGGGTAGCTATGGATATTATGGGTCCTCTGAGTACCCCAAGTTCCACAGGGAAAAGGTATATCCTAGCAGTAGTGGATTATGCTTCACGATACCCTGAGGCAGTGGCTGTGTCCTCCATTGAGGCAGAGAAGGTGGCAAATGCGTTGTTAGAGATTTTCAGCAGGGTAGGTATCCCAAAAGAAATACTGACTGACCAAGGTGCCAATTTCATGACAGAACTGCTGGCTTGTCTGTGGACATCCTGTGGGGTGAAGCACATGAAGACCACCCCTACCACCCCCAGACTAATGGTCTTGTTGAGAGGTTAAACTCTACAATCAAGTCCATGCTACAGGCATTTGCAGATCAGTTTAAAGGGGAGTGGGACAAATATTTGCCCCATCTGTTTATTGCTTACAGAGAGGTTCCCCGGGAATCGACAGGTTTTTCACCCTTTGAGTTGCTGTATGGGCGTAGGGTTAGGGGACCTCTAGATTTAATTTGAGATTAGTGAGAAAGTGAATGCGAATCTCACAAGGAGTCTGTTGTAGCATACATCCTAAACCTCAGGATAAGGCTGAGGGAACTCATGGGCTTGGTCCAGGAGAACCTGGCCGAAGCCCAACAACAGAAAAAGGTGTAGTATGACAGGAATGCTTGAGCTAGAGAGTATGTTGTGGGGCAACAGGTAATGGTTCTCATTCCTGTCAGACACAACAAACTGCAAGCAGCTTGGGAGGGACCCTACAAGGTGGTAAGAAAGGTAAGTGATATTAATTGGCAGGGGCACAAATTGTATCATGTTAACATGATGAAACCTTACCATAATAGGGAGGCCCTTGTGCTGAACCTTTGCAGTGGTATGCAGGAGCAGTCTAAGGGAGATATGGTGACTGATCTCCTCAGTGAGGCTCGGGCTGACACCTCAGTGGAAGGGGTAGCCATGTCCCAGCAGCTATCCCCTACCCAGGTGTAGAAATCCAAGCAGTGTTGCAGGAATTTGGGGACATGTTCACTGGGAAACCAGGGTGCACCCACCTGGGGCATCACCAGGTGGATACAGGACCCCAAAGGCCTATTAGGCAGGCCTCTTATAGATTGCCTGAGAGAGTCAAACAGACTGTGAGGGAGGATGTACAAGAGATGTTGGGACTAGGGGTGATTCAAGAGTCCAACATTCCCTGGGCCTCCCCAGAGGTGCTAGTGCCAAAAAAGGATGGCAGCACCAGGTTATGTGTAGACTACAGGAAATTAAATAGTCACATAGAGTCAAATGCTTACCCCATGCCTAGGCAGATGAGGCCCTAGAGCAGCTGGCTGGGGCTAAGTATCTTACAACTATCGATCTTACCAAGGGTTACTGGTAGGTGCCCTTGACTCCCAGTGCTAGAGAGAAGTCAGCCTTTCTGACTCCTTTTGGCTTGTATGAGTTCACAAAAATGCCATTTGGGATGAAGAATGCCCCAGCGACTTTCCAGAGGCTGGTGGATAATATCCTAGCAGGAGGGTTTGCCTTTGCTTACCTAGATGATATAGCCATCTACAGCCATTCCTGGCCAGAGCACCTTCAGCATGTCAAGGAGTTGCTGGGCAGACTACAGAGGGTAAGGTTAACCATTAAGCCAAGCAAATGTCAGGTGAGTACGGCAGAGGTCTCCTACCTAAGACATAGAGTGGGGAGTGGAAAGATAAGGCCAGAACCTGCCAAAGTGGAAGCCATTCAGGCATGGCCTGCACCTGCTACTAAAAAGCAGGTGAGGGCATTTTTGGGGACAGCAGGGTTGTCCCCAGTTATAGTAAAATAACTGCTCCCCTCACAGACCTAACAGGGAAGAACAGGCCAGATAAGGTAGTGTGGACCCCAGCTTGTGAACAGGCATTCCACAGGCTGAAAGAAGCTTTGGGAGGACCTCCTGTTTTAGCCAGTCCAGATTACAGCAAAGAATTTGTTGTGCAGGTGGATGATTTTGAACCATGGGGTGGGGCTGTCCTTAGCCAGATTTCTTCAGAGGGGGAAGTGCACCCAGTGGTTTATCTCAGTCGTAGGCTCCAACCCAGGGAGGAATCCTATGCAGCTGTAGAAAAGGAATGTCTAGCCATAGTGTGGGCACTGCAGAAACTTCAGCCTTATCTGTATGGAAGGAAATTCAATGTTATGACAGATCACAACCCCTTGACATGGGTAAACAGAACCAGCCAGCAAAAATGACAAGTTGCTAGAATGGAGCCTGGGGTTGCAAGCATATGATATGTCCTTGCAGCACCACAGTGGGATTAGCAATGCCAATGCAGATGGGCTCTCAAGACAGGGAATGGGGTAAGGTACACTCAGATAGACCTAACTCCCTAAAGCAACATTTCTCAAGGGTCACTTCAAAAACTGGCTTGAGTTCTCTGGGGTGGGGGGGGGTATGTGAAGATTGGGTGAAGATAGATGAAGGCTGCCAGCCTAGCCAGATACAATTTTGGAGATAATTCTGTCATCTATAAATATTAATGTAAACCACAGGCTTGTTGTCTTAAATGGTAAAAATAGTGTTACATGTAGAACTGGAAAGAAAATGTAACAACAGTGCACTCTACTGACCAAGTAAAGCATATTGTGACACTTTGATATTAGGACTCAGAGCCAGTGAGTCTAGAGTGGGGCATCCTGCCTATTGTTTTAAGGCCAGAGTTAATGGCCAGAATTTGCATGCATAAATGTCCTTTATTGCTCTGGCTTCTGCCCAGAGGTGAATAATGTAAATGTAGTTTCTGTCAGCCTGGGAACCCAAGTAAGTGTGAAGAATGATGTAATGTGAACCAGGAATGTGATTTTAAAACAGAGAGAATTAGAGAGCATTAGGCATTTTTGTCTTGACCATCCAACTCACCAGCACTGTCTTGCTCTATATGTAAGTTTATCTTAGACTTGTGTTTTCGTTTAGAAATAGCTTGAAACTAGAAATATTAGACTAAGTGTTTTTTTGTGAGGTCAGAACTGTACTACTGAATTATTTTAAGTATTTCTCTGTGATCTCTGAACTCATGACTAGCACTGTGTAGTAAAAAGTATTGTCTTGTGTTTTGACAATTTGTTATTAAATATTTTAAACCCTTCCAACTGTGGCTGTTTTTGTAGAGATAATTTAAGCTCTTTAGAGCACTTGCATGCCTTTGTTAAAATTGTACAAAGCCACTTCAATAGCTTTAGCCCTGGGCTATACTATCAATTGGATAATTATATTGCACAGTAATAATTGGACAACATTTTAAGGGCCTTTGAGTAGCTGATAAATATTAGTGGGTGGTGGTAGCTGGTACTGCTGTATAGTCTGGGAAAAAGGGGAACAGCTGGAGAACCTGTGCCAGCCTTCCCCAGGAGTGTATGTGTGGTTGCATAAACTCTTCTCAAAGTGTGTGTGTGTGTGTGTGTGTGTGTGTGTGTGTGTGTGTGTGTGTGTGTGTGTGTGTGTGTGTGCCTGTTTGTTGGTCAGCTACTTGGGCAGGGACACGAAGCACTGGTTGGACAGAGAGGGTGCTGGAGGTTTTAGCTTGCCCACTAGCCTGAGATCTGGACCCTATAGCTGTGCCAGTGGGTTGTCTTATTGGGGACCCGGAGAGCAAGGGAGTGACCATCCCCGGACTGACTGATCTCTGTGTGCTCTTAAGAGAAATTGCACTTTACTGTGTGTATTTGTCATCCTTTCCTCCTATATGAGATTCCCCTCACTGGTGTTACTGGTGAGGATTGAGGCTCCTTGATTGCTGGGCCAGGTCACGGGTATCACACATATGTTTCAGCTACAGTTCTAAATCTTAATATAGGAGAAAGTGTCAATTCAGGAAAACATTCTGTCAAAAGGTTCAAGCGTTTGCAGTCCAGATGTTGAACTTTTACTGTGGTATACCCACACGTAACATATTTCATGCTGCCATAATAATCATAATAGTTTTTATTAGTGGACTGATCAAATGAAATGTACAGTCCCAGAAATCCTTAAATTTCCTTCTTTGTGAATTTTATGAGGCAATTTTTTCTACTATGATGTTAATTTGATGTGCATAGTAATGTATACAGTAAATTTATCAAAATTAATGCTATGTGATAGTCTGGGCTCCAGTTTGCAATACAGCCAAGACATCATCATACATCCATTTGTCCTACTACTTTTGGTAATCTGTCAAGTATAACAGCAACATTGGCAATTAATTCATTCATTCCCTGCATATTCTCTTCATGTTGACAAACTGCAGTCCAAAAAAAGCTGTTTCTGAACATATTGCAGTTGCTGCCTGAAAGTTCTGTAATGAAATCTGAAAGGAGGACATTTATCTAATATGCCTAGTTTATTTGCTGTCTTGAGCTTATTTTGTTTGAAAATTAGTGAGCAAATAAATAGCACAAAACATCTACACTCAATTGATTTCAGAAAAGTAACTCTTATTGATGAGAAGTGGAGAGTCAGTAATTCTGGAAAACCAGCACCTGATTTAAAGGTGGAATAAAAGTGGAGAGAACCTACGTAAGCAGTTGTAGCAATACACTATATTAGAAACACAAGTGCATCAGTGGATTTGAGCAAACAATTGCACTTTAAGGTTTCCATGCATACTGCTTGGTGCAAAGGATTCTTGGACTTCAAAGGCTGTGAATGATTCAAAAGATTTTTGGAAACGGGAGAACATGAACTGTGAAACTGCTAGTACCAAACATCAGTCATCTGAAGAAAGGCAAAAAAGTAAAGCACAACTGTCGTGTACTTCTATTTTAACTGAGTGCATCAAACTGTGTGCAGGACTTGAACTAGCTCTCAGTAGTCATGATGAATGTCAAGACTCCCTCAGTGCTGGAATGCATGTGCAATGTCACATCACATATTTAAAATGTTTTTATCTTAATCTAATTGTATTTGCATTATAAGTAATCTGCTGTAGATTCTATATAAGGTGTCACTGATAATGCAATTACCAGTGTAAATGTTTACAAAGCTTGAACACTAAAGGGTATATGCAGCTCAGTGTGAAGAAAAATCTCTAAGTGAGAATTTCTCTTGGGCATTGCTAAGTTTAATAAATTGAAAATCATGTCATCATTTTAATATCTGTCTGCTCATTACACAATACCTATGCAACCACATCTTGACTCTTGACTTAATCCAGCTCTTTATAAACACTTATACTCCCCACTAAACATCATAGCAAATAAATTATTTATATTCAGTAACTTTTACATATTATGTCAGTTACATCTGTCAGCCTAATCAGGCTTCATAGCATTGTAGCTTTAACTTTTTGAACATCTCTTTTCATAACTGCACACATACCCAGTGGAAGTCGTAAGCTGTATGGATTCCTTGGAAGCAAGTATTCTCATGTCTAAGAAAGAAAAAGAAAAATATTTGATTAGTACTATTTATAAAAAGTAAACATTTTACAGAAAAAAAAAACATGAGGGGCAAAAGCAGTACAGCCCATTGCTACCAACTACCCCTGCCTTCCTTCAAAAAAAATATATAAAGATAAATGGAAGAAATATTCTGATTTCTGAATTGATATGGACTCCCTTTTTATATGTAACTGTCCACATTTTCAGGTATCTGTCTGAGATATTTTATATAAGCTTTTGCTGTTCATTGATCAAAATGCATTTCACCACAACTTCCAGTTCCCATGTTTAAAAAGATTGCACTTATTTGGCTTTCCTCAAAGTATGCAAGGGCTTTCTTAGTTAGGAGTGCATTTCTTTCAAGGCCTCCAGTCAGAGAATGTGAGCCTGTGTTTACTTGATGTTGGAAAAGCTTACTGTTCATCTATATCACCTTGCTGCAGTCAGAAATCCAAACGTTCTTGTGCTGGAAAACATATTTAATGATCACTTCTGCCAAAAAGATTTTTAGTTAAGAATCTTTTGCTATGCAGTTTTTCCCCCATTTTATAAACAGAGAGCTTCCATTGCAGCCAGTTCTTATTTTATCCCTGAGTTTGCAATAAAAGCAAACTTTAACTAATCTATGCATTTGTTAGTACTCCATGCCCACCAGTTTAATGTAGGAAAATATCTAGTTCAATTGCATCAGTCTGCAGAAGTAGCTCATGCTTTAAGTTTAAAGAATGATGTCCGTCTAAAAGGATGGTCCATTTCTGTGACATTTGCTCAAGGCCAAAAAGAAAGAAATCTGCAAAGAAATGTCATTGTAGATGGCAGTGAGTTTGTATTACTTTTATTACAACAAGTAAAAGAAGTCCTTGCAATCCATTCCCCTGGCACATGCTTCCAGAACTCTATGCCCATTCCCATATTTCCTTAGAGATGCTGCTGTTGTGATATCTGTCCCAACAACCTTTTCTGAATAACTTTGCAAAGCATTTACAGACTTGATATAGTAATCTAAATATAACCTTCCTTTGGATCCATTCTGATTAAGGGTGCATTTCCACAAAACAGCAACACAGGAGAAGAGCAATTGCTTGCTCATCTACCACCCAGTGCTGATCACTGAGCTGCTAGCCCTCAACACTAAGTTATAGAACAAAAAAAAAATTCTCCAACATGACCAGTCTTCTCACCTGTCTCCAAGGTCTTACCATCAGGTATGATGTTTATTGAGCAAAAAAAAAAAGGTCTTCTGAATTAAAACTAAAGCAGTTTGCTAGAAGTTACACTGCACACAAAGAACTGAAGAATGTGCTTTTCTTCAGTTCTTATCACAAAAACAGTATTTCCTCATTGGCACTGGACATTAATGCACTACTACCCTACCGGCTCTGCCAATCACTCCCTCTAACATTTTGTGCCTAGTGTGGCTGCCCCCTTTGTGCCACCCTAGCCAGACTTTTACACAGGAGTGTAAGCTCAGAGTTTGCTACTAACATTATCTTGCAGATGCTCTCCATAGGCACAAATGTTATGAATATTCATCATAATTCTTGAGCTTTGAAAAGTGGATCATCTGCAGAATAAAACCTTCACTCTATCCCTCTACCTTATGTTCTTTAGTTATTTATTTCTTCAGTCGTTTGCTTGATGAAGGGATATACTGTGGCCCTGTAGAGCAATAGGTTAGTAGTTTTGCAGACTGGGAAAGTTTTGTATGCTGTGAAGTCCTGGCACTGATACCTTCATTTCTGATAACATGCTGTAGATTAAGCTCTTCTTCTTGATATAACCATTTTCTGTTGTTTTATCATCTAAATAATGTTCTGCATGTTTAAATGCAAGAGTCAGTTTTCTTACCTGTACATTTTCTGTTTATTTTCCAGGTGTGGGTATCATAAAACATTCCCAGTTTCTTCAGGTTTACCTGCACATGTTGGTGAAACTCACCACAGTTTTTAATTTTCACAGTAAAGCCCTTTGTCATATAACCCATTAACAGACTATAGGGAAGTCATTTTTTCATATGCCTGTTAACTGGTACAGAGGAAGTCTGCAGCAGTAAGTAAATGGCAACTTCTTTCTACCTGAATGGTGTCAGAAGTTCAAAAACTGGATTGTAGTATATAATACTGAGTCTGGCTGCTAGCATTCAGCTACTACTTTGCAACATAGCTAAAACTGAAGCAGCCAGATTACAATACAGAAACTGCCTTCCTTGAGCCTTACTTCAGTGATCATTTGGTGTGTCAATGCATTAACTTTGTTTAACCTCCTAGTACTGATGATGATACCATCCTACATTTCCAAGTGACCTCAGAGTTGTTTGCCATGTCTGGTAGGTTTTATTGAAATAATAATAAAGTAATACAGTACAATAACAGGCAGATGGTATGCCATCTAATTTACTTATCACACCACTTCTGCACATATGTCAGTGTATTGTCTGCTTCTGAGTTAATGTTATGTTAACATACACAAGTGCACCAATGCTGAATCATACCTCTCAATCATCCAGTTCAAGATTCACGGTCAGTGCAAAAAAGGTAACTAGGGTCGACAGCTCAGAATCAGGGACACATTTAAATATCAATTGTATACACTGATAAAGCTAAAAAAGTTGAGGTATCTTCCTAATACACTTTTTTTCAAGCTTGCAAAATTGTATAACATATTTTATTATTCACTATAATCATCTCTTTTAAGTTACAGAGTCACAAATTTAAGGAGGGCTGCAGCAATATGTTGTATCAAAATCAGAATGACAAACAATCACTTCACACATACAGCAGGTGCCATAGGAAACAGCAGAGCAACTGTATTATTATTGTTGCTGTTTCTGTTATTATTATAGTTGTTATTATTACTCCATTTACAAATTTAATTTATTGAATGTAAACTTGGCAATACAAACTAGTCACACATTAAGAAGTTAAAGTTCCTTTTTGCTGATATATTTTAGTTTTTTTCTTTAGTAGATTAATATGCAATTTTATTTTCTTGCACATTTTGCATATAGCAGCACTATTCCTAATTACAAGTATTACTGCTTTTTTGATAGAGGTAAGCATCATGACTATTGTACTGCAAAATTTGTTCTTTTTGGTTCTCTCCCACAATTCCTTGCACAGGTCTGGTTCCTTGATGTCTCTCCCACCAGTGGAAGTAGAAAGCCATTATTTTGAGGTACATATGTGAAAAGGATAAGTTACATTTTTTGAAAGTCAAATAGACGTGCACATCATGTTTCTGGACTGTGATATTTGAATTTGGAGAATATGTTGAGGAAAACTTGAAGAATGGTATGTGTGTAAAGGTGGGGTGATTGTATGAATACAACAATACCAACATGTCATTACCTTTCTAAGGTAAGTGGACATCACAGGTAGTAATGTATACTCAGGAGATGTAGTTATAGAACTCCCCTTATACATGGAAAGGTTAAGAGTGTAATGAGACAGTGCAGTGTTTTGGTGTATGTGGTGTTTGTGACTGAGCAGTAAAATGGCTGTTTGCTCAGGTTTTCTTTTTTTTAAGTTTTATTTACTTTAAGTCTTGTTCTTTCATTCTTTTTTAATTGTGGCATTTAAGCATTCTCTCCTTGTATGTGCATCCCTGATTAAATCCATCACATACTACTAATGGATTATTTCTCATGCAATTTCAATCTAAACAGGTTATCCCATCAGCACGGGACTAGGCAGAAGAACTACATGTTTTCTGAGTAAACTGCTGATATTGCTGAAGTCAGATGTGACAGAATATAGAAAATCCACAGAAACTGAATGTGAGAAAGGGGAAAAAACATAGATCAAATAATTCTTCACCAAGTTACATTTCTCTACTCTGTCATGTTCTGTATCTGTGCAAATAGAGATCGCTCTGGAATGTTCTTGTTTAAAATCATTTTACATACTGTTAACCCATTAGATGCTGCAGGCCACTGGTACAATGATTTTCTACTTGTGGTACTTAGCCACAAGATGACAAAATTCCACCAAGGGTGATGGACTCTGCAAATACATCACAGATCAGAGCTTCTCTAGTGTGGCAGCCTAACTTGCTTTGCAGGCCTTAGCTGCCCTTTTTTTGTTTGTTTGTTTCTCTTGTGTAACCTGAATGTTTTAGTTTTAATAATGAAGCACTGGTAAAAATATAAATCATGTAGTTGTATGATGGTGCTGTTGTACAACTTTGAGCTGAATGAACAAACATTAACAGTGTGTGGTTCTACCCTGTTAGCTCATTTAAGTGTTATTACTTGTCTGAAATATAAATATATATATATATATATATATATATATATATATATATATAAATATATATATATATATATATATATATATATATATATATATATATACACACATCCAGTAAAAAAAAATGGAATACATCAAAGACACAGGCAGTGCTTGTTCCCTTGAAACGAGCAAGAAATGTAAGAAGATCACAGCCTGGTCAAACAGTGTCCTAAGTTGTAAAATGGCTGTCCTCATAACTGGTGTGTTTGTTTAAAATAGGCAGTTGGCTCACAGGCTTAAGGCTGTGAGCTATATTGCTGAAGGTGCAACGTTTGAGTCTCTCAACCATTGTTTGTCTACAAACCTTGAGTAAGTCTTTTAACCAGACATTGCCCCTGAAAAAGGACAGTGTGTCCAGTGGGCCTACCTGCAGTCTGAACCAGTGCATGGGAATTCACAAATTCACTCCTGGCTTGTTGTCTCTGTCCCTTATGGATATGGGCAGCTTGTAGATAACCTAAGACACAGGCATATACCAATGCCAATCTAGTCCTTGGACACCGATAATTATGAGAACTGGGGTATGGATGATTAGGCTCAAAAAGGCTCTAGGGCCATTAACTTAGTAACCTCCTATGATCCTATAAAGATGCTTATCATTGATACCTTTTCATTGGATGGTAGGGCAAGGAGATGCTGGGTATGTGGCTGAACTAACTTATTTAGCAATCCAGTTGACTCATATTAATGACACCTGGCAACTTGGCCAGCTTTAGAGAAAATTTGAAGGAGGTAGTCTCAACACACATGAAATGCCTAATTGCTACACAAGTCTTAAGTACTTGGATCACATTTTCCCTTCTCTGCATAATCAGTGTTACCATCAGACATGAAAGGATACTTTATCACGGATAGCACAAAGATCCATAAAAGAGGATGATATGCAAGACCAAGTCAAAAAACTGAAAAGGAAATCAGCATGGGTTGTTTGAGTGGTCATATGAGTAATGACTTCAGTGAGATGAAAACAAAATTAGAGTTTGTTACAAACAGGAAAAAAATATAGATAAAATAGGTACATAACCAATTGGAAACTGAGTTGTGAACAGCTCAATCAGAAGACCTAGAGGCAGACAGGTGGAATAATCAAAATGTAGTTGGCATTGATTTACAGCTAGAGAAATATTGCAAACAAAAAAGAAGACATATTTATCCTCGTACACATGCTTTTGGTAGTAAAGGTTATTTATATATATATATATATATATATATATATATATATATATATATATATATACATAGATGATATAGATATAGATATATGTTGCTAAACAAACATACAAGAAAGGAAATGTTTTGCAGTTTGAATTTTGAGGTCTGAGATTCTCTATCAAAGTTTAAAATGAAATAAAAATGTGATTTCACACTCAGGGCTTTAAATATATGAAACATTTTATGAGTACATGTGACATCAAACACAATGAGAAAGCTTATGAATGCTTATGACATAGTTAAAGTTCTTCTTTTGAGGTCAGAAGTAATTTGGATTCTGTTTAACTAACAAATGCTCAAGCTAGGGGGTCAAGATAGTTATAATTTGCAGAGTTAATTACTGTTACTATTTCGGCATTGGAGGATTCATGATTTGCAGTGTGATGTATAACAGATGAAATGTAGATATCTTTGCACCTTCCCATCTCATAGTGTTCATCTTCTTCTGCTGGTGCTCTTTATATGTATGGAGTGTAAACTTTATGCTGCTGAGTCTTTCAGAATATATTTGTATAGTGAGATTTTGTGACAGTTATTTGGTTTGACTTGATTCACTGCAACTGCACTTCTGAGCAAAGCATCAAATCATGAGTGAGAGTCAGCACATGAAGGAGGAAGGAAGTCACTATCTCCCTTTGCCAAGCCCCTCAGCTGCTGTGAAGCATTGCTTAGTGAATCAGAAAGAGAGCATTGAATGGGGCACTTCGGAATAACTAAATAAGTATGTAATTCAGTGTTACTCTACAAAGTGAGCTACAAAGGGACTCAGCTTAACAGTTCTCACTAAGTGAAGCACTGCCCCAGAAATATTTTTTCTAAGAGACATCTAGTTAGTAGCTTAGATACAGGGTCTGATTGGAATGCATTATTGTGGAAGAAAACATTTATTTTACATACTATATACAGAACAAAGCATATTTGCCGCAGCTGCAAAATGTAGCTATAATGCCATAGTGTAATTGTTAATGCATAGAAGGTGATTACCACAACATCAGTATGGCACAGATCTCTTTGGTAACCTGGTATTTTCTAATTTCTGCTGTCATCATGTGTCATAGTATAGCAAGCATAACTTCAGCTCTGTTTTTATACACACATAATATAAGAAGATGGAAAGGATACAGGTAAGGAAGGCTTGCTTTACTGTTGAGGTTGGTTGACCTTAAAGTGTTTTTGTTTGTTCAATACCCTCTACCATCAAGTCTTCCTACTCACCCAATAAGTCTGTTCTTTCTTACATTTGAGAGCACAACTTACTCATGTTTCTTCTGTCAACAGAGATCTGGGCTCTAAGAGTCAGGAGAGCTACTGTCATCTATGGGGTCTGGGATGTTTTCTTGGCCCTAAAGTCTCCCATCATACATACCTACATTCATGCTACAACTGGCTAGGCATTGGAAAAATATGGTTTGCAACTTCTTCTGGCCCTAAGGGGCTTGCACTGTGCTGTCTGTCTTACCCCTTAGCCTGACATCCATTTCTGTTTGAGCTCTGGCCTTCTACAGGGCTCCACTACAGAGACATCAGTACATACTCTCCCTCCATGGATAAGAGTGCCCCATGTTCTCTGCCAGCAGAGGTGCCCAAGTCACTAATCAAACTTGAGTCTTCTAGGCTGCAATCAGGGCTTTATCCTTGTGTACCATAAGGCTGGTTAGAGTGGCTTAAAATGTAATATCTTTATTTGCATTTTTGTGCATGTTTGTATGCATGCATGTACGTTGGTTGGGTTAGTCACACTAGGTCAGATCTATCTTTGTGGGATATCCCTTATGGTATTTATACTGAACAGTCATAATTTGATGAGTACACCAGAGAAACTTCCTTACTGTTTTCCGGTCCTGGAAAGAAACACAAATAATAGAGTGGTATATGGGAAAATTGATGTATACAATTAAAATCTCCCATGGATAACAAAAACTTCATAATAATCACAATAGTGACTAAAATGAAATAGTAGTGGCATTAGCAAATACCAGTAATTAAAAATGGAGGGCTTAGTTACTAATGCAGTATCTGTAGTGCACAGAAGCCACAGAAATATTCTGTATTAGATACTATTCATCATGAATGAAACTCAGTTTCTGACTCTGATGTGTTGATGATGCCTTTAACCATGGAGATCATAGGAGGAAACAGTGAAAGAGCAGTTCTCAGTCCTAGTGAGTAGCAATGATTAAGTTGTAAAAAAATAAATTGCAAATATAAATGCAGAAGTCAAATTCAGAGTACTTTGCTCATGAGACAACTAATGTATGCAAAAGATAGTAAATACCAAGAAGGAATGTCATAAGAATTAACTATTTAAACTGAAAATTAAAAGCCCAATGAATAGGCATATAGTTTGGCTAAAGTTAATTGTGATACTAGAAGTACAGGAAATAAATGTCAGGAAATTAAAACTTTCTGAAACTCAAATGCTTATGATTTCACTTTCAAAACTGAACTGGTCGTGAATAATTTCATGAAATCATGGGAAAATCAGATAAATGAGGTGCCATGAAGTGTAATTGGCACTAAAAACTTTATAATAAACCAAAAAAGTTTAAAAATACAAATTGAAAGATCCTCTAGCCAAAAAAAAGTATCTTTCTGAATTTTGATATCTTGTCTTGTGAATAAATCAGAGACATTCATGTATACACTGAGGGAAGTAAAGTTGCAGGTAAAAGACAGCATATTACAGCATTTACCTCCCTTATCCTATGTGGAAGAGATAGAAGTATAGTAAACAGTGCAGGGCAATGAATGTGTGGTTTTATATTTGTAAGTGAAGGGCACTTTAGCAGTGATTGTCCAAAAAGATTTACCACCTGTGAAGAGTGAGGACATGAAAGCACTACATGCAGATAATTGCGGCTAAAATATGCTTTAGATCTTTTCTACTGTCCATGTTGTATTAAAGAAAGGAAAAGAGAGGAGAACTTATAACATGTAGAAGAAGAGAGAGTTGATGCAGACTAGATAAAAGTACAGACGAGATATGGCAAGAAAAAAATGAAGTAATAGAAGAAAGAGTGAACGAACAAAGACAGGTTCCTAAAAATGTAAAGCAAGAAAATAGTATACCATATACTAGAAGATAAAGTTAAAGATTCAGTGAAATAAGAGAAAGGAAGTGCAAAAAGGGG
>NC_056733.1:992278692-992298129 GCF_019279795.1 Protopterus annectens | reverse complement strand
AACATAATAACAAAGACATACTCGGAGGCTCTAACAAAAACTTACCAAAACAACAGAGGCTCCCAAAGCAGACACCCAAAAATCCACCACCTCAAAACATAACACATGCAACACATACTTCAATAATTCAGTGTGTCAAACAATCACAGCCCTTAAGGCCAAACACCATGCCTGATACACTAGTAATGTGACTCTATAGTCAGACACACTGACGTTCCGCTTACCAGGCTGAACAAGGAGAGGGTAATGGTGGGCTGCCTATTGGGAGCTAGGATCCGCCATACAACACACGACTCAGGTCACTCCAAAGCAAGTACAAACATGACTCCGTCATTGTCCATGCCGGGCGTGAATGACCTGAGATGTACCTCCCTGGACTACATGATAAGAGACATAGAGGAGCTCTCTGATTATGTAGCCCAGGCTGGTATGACCCTGACCATGAGCAGCATCTTTCCCTCACCAAGAATGATGCCACAATACAAAGACAAGATGATCAGCTTTAATAATTGGCTCAATTACTGGTGTCATTCTAGGGGGATCCAATGTCTGTCTGCTTGGGATGACATGCTGGACAAGCCACGCTGCTTCGCAAGGGACGACTTGCACCTGTCACCACTGGGCTTCCGGATATTGGCTAAGGCTCTTGCCACCCCCATAGTGCGTTTTTAGGCAAGGCTCAAAAGACAAAACCCACCTAGAAAACAAAATGGAAAAAAGTTAAGGTAATGCTGCTCAACGCCAGAAGTCTAAATCTCAAGATGCAGGCTCTCGAAGCACTCCTCAGTATGGAGAACATCGATGTCTGTGCAGTAACTGAAACCTGGTTCAAGGCTCCTGAGAGCACCCAAGTGCTACCAGGCTATACCTCGTGTCATGCTTTTCGGCCCCAAAACTCAGGCCAAACCAAAAAGGAAGGGGGAGTGTCCATATTCATCAAGGACACCCACACCTCCAGGTTAGTGGCAACACATGAAGCATCAGAGACCATCCAGGTGCAACTAACCATAGGCAAAACTGCTATACAACTGGTAGCATGTTACAGACCACCCTCTCAATCTCAGGAACCCCATTCAGCCTTCCTGAAGACATTGGAGGATATGAATGTCTCACCAAACACCATCATATTGGGAGATTTCAACTACCCTAACATAGACTGGGTGCATTATTCTAGCCCTAACACCCTAGCCCAAAGGGTCCTGGAATTCATAAATTCAAATGCAATGGAACAGCTAGTCACCTCTCCCACAAGGGGAGATAATATACTAGACCTGATCATCACAAACATGGGGACAAAGTGCTCCACACCAGAAGTATACCCCTCACTAGTGAGATCTGACCACAAACTAATCACCCTGGATATATATATCCCACCTCCACCCCAACACAAAAGACTACAGTGAAAAACTTCTCAAAAGCCGACTTTACACTTCTTAAGACTGATATGGTATCCTTTAAGCCCACTGTGTCAGTGGAAACCACATCCCACAATGCTGAATCCTTCACAAATGCTTTCTACGGACATCTCCAAGAATGCATGGATCATGCAATCCGAAATAAAACCAAGACTCTCTCCACCAAGGGCAGGCGTCCTGTCTGGTGGACCCCAGCCATAAACAAATTGTATAACAAAAGAAGGAAGCTACTGCACGACAGAGCAAAATCCCATAAAGAGAAGGCATCTCTGATCAGCACTAGTAGAAATCTACGTTCTCTCATAAAAACATCCAAGGCCAACTTTGAGAGAAAAATCGCTATGGACACTAAAGATAACCACAAGGCCTTCTTCTGCTATGATAGAAACCTGGGGGGAAACCCTCAGATATGCTCAGAGTTAGTTCACGATGACAAAAAATACACTGAACCCACAGATATTGCCAACATTCTGGCAGACAGGTTCAGTGCAAATTTCTCCCCTCCCTCACCCCCAAAAGAAGAAATACTTATCCCAGCTGAATGTAACCTCCCTGTCATCAGGTGAGAACCGCCCTCAGCAAAGCTAAAAACACAGCATCAATGAGACCTGACGGTATCCCGGGTTGCGTGCTACGTGGACTCCAAAAGGAGCTAAACCCGCACATAAAAATGCTATTTAACCTTAGCCTTACTACAGGATATGTACCTGAACACTGGCGTACAGCAACAGTGGTCCCACTCCACAAAGGAGGCACCTTTACAGACCCTGGTAACTACTGCCCCATAAGCTTAACCAGCCTGGTCTGCAAAGCTATGGAAAGAATCATTATGGAACTCATAAACAGAGACATTGGGGACCTACAGACACTTGATCCCACCCAGTTCGGCTTTGTAAAGGGCAGATCCTGCCTTTTGAACCTGGTTGACTTTTTCGAAACAGTCACTAGAGCCATTGATGAGGGCAAAGCAGTCCATACAGCCTACCTGGACTTGGCTAAAGCCTTCGACACAATACCCCACTCAGGCATCATAGACAAACTCAACAGCTTAAATGTAAATCTATATGTCACAAGATGGGTTGCAAACTGGCTAAAGGATAGAACCCATAAAGTCAAAATCGCTAGAGCTATGTCAGACTCAAAGCCAGTCACAAGTGGTGTCCCACAGGGCTCTGTCCTGGGACCCCTCTTGTTCGGCATTTATTTCTCAGATGTGAAAGCAAACATGGGAGGGTTGTGGCTGACAAAGTTTGCAGATGACTGCAAACTAGGCGCCATAGACGATACACCAGCTGACACATACATCCTACAGAAAGGCCTCACTGAAATGGACAACTGGTGCCAGAGTCATGGCCTTAAACTAAATGCCAAAAAATGTATAGTCACCCCCTTTGGGAAAAACAAAGTACCCACAAATTATCACATAGACAGTAACCCACTGAGTACAGAAAAAGTAATCAGAGACCTAGGGACCCAAGTCGATAGTGACCTCTCATTTGACACCCACGTTGCCAAAGTGGTTAGAAAGACTTTCTACCTTGCCCACCTTATCATGAAGGGATTCACATCCAGATCAAAGGAGGTCATTGTACCCCTATACTCCTCCCTTATCAGGCCCATGATTGAGTACAATGCCCCATTTGGTATGTACCTCACCCGGCACTTGCAACAGCTGGAGGGACCCCAAAAGTACCTCACCAAGAGGATCAAGGGTCTCCAACATATGTCATATGCTGCCAAACTAAAGAAACTCCAGCTCTATTCAGTAGCATACCGCCTACTCAGAGGTGATCTGTGCCTGACATACAAGGCCATGTCTAATCAGGAATTGATGGACATGCTCCACCTCAAAAAATCCAAATCCATCAGAACCACGAGAGCTAAAGATTTAAACCTCAGCACAAATATGAATAGGGCATGCTGGTGGGACAGATTCATAACTCAGAGGCTTCCCATACTCTGGAACAGAATCCCAGTTCATGTTAGGGAGAGCCCCTCACTGACTCTCTTCAAGAGAAATCTTGACGAGTGGATGGGAGATCGTAGGGTTTACCCTGGGGTCATCTCTGTGTCACTACTAGACAGAGGCACAGTAAACTAATTCTATTATGTAAGGGGGTCTTCACTGTGTCACTACTAGACAGAGGCACAGTATTCTAAATCTATTCTGTACACTTTTGTACCATTACATGGGGTGGCGAAAGCCACATCACTATGGCTAGGCTTATAAATGCCCCAGGACAGATAGCCTAGTACTAAACTATGAAACTATGAAACTATGAAGAGTACAAGTGCATTAGTTCAACATATTATAGAGAATGGGAGCAGGCACAGTTTTAAGGTACTTGCACTAAAATTACTGTCTGAAAATTTGAGGGATGGGAACTTTAAGAATATCACTGAAAAGAAAGACATGAAATGGATACATCTTTTGAAAGGAAATGTATTTCCAGGGATGAATGAATATGTGTCTTTGAAGCCAGTTCTGAAGTCTCAGCCCTTTAAACATTAATATTTAAATGTCAGACAGGTGTGTACCCTTCTCATGATACTATTGTTGCTGATAAGTTTTCCATGTCACTGTTCTATTATTCATGTTTTTAAAAGAGTGTGTTGATACAGCAGATCTTTACTGGCCAGTTCCTTGGTCCAGTGGGCTGTGTTTTTAGATTGGAAGACTGCTTTCATTGCAGAAAGTCTTTTTGAACTTTTTATATATGTGAGTGGTTTGAATTTTTTTGTATCTGTGAGTGGCTTGTGTAACCTTTTATATGTTCTGAAGAAGCAGGTTTGTTTTCCATGAAAGTGCTTACCTTTTTACTTAAGTTTATTAAAGTTTTAAGCCATGGTAGCCAGCACTCCAGTTTTTCTTTTAGATATTATCTAAATGCACCACATAGAAATTCATACTTCCAATGTGTCAGATTGCAGGGAATGAGAATGTATGTATTACTCTTCATTATCCTCATGACAACTGTATGCTGTATACTGAACCCTTCAACTTGTTCAAAAGAAGATTAGCCTAACTATACATAGCTAAGCACAGCAGCATGAAGGGCCCTACAATAATGTGTCTGAAGGCAAAAAAACTCATAGGATGTTGCCATAAGCTGAGCACTTCATTTAGCCTGATTTACGCTTGGTGTTCAGTGCCAAACATTGTACAAATTCAGAGGAGGAAGATGAATGACACAGATGGGAGAAAATACAGTACATATACAGGGAGAAGGAGGCAGGGACTAAGTAGCTTGTGACAGAAGCAAGATAATGGTGGCTCATAGCAATATGTAGGCAATAACACATAAAACAGGATAATAAAAACAGTAACACTTATCTAATGTCTGGATTAGAAACCTTGAAAGTATGCAAAAATCTGTCTATAGATGTGAGCATTATCTCAACCCACCATTTAGAAAATCTTACTTTATACACCATAAATTACACAACTGAAGTACTGTGACAATTTACTGAAGCAGAAAGGATGAACAGAGATAGAGAGAGAAATAGAAGCAGTATTTTCCCTGGGACATGTAGGAGTGTGTATATGGTTTGCTATTCTTAGTTCCTCATTATTAATTTGTCATGTTCTGTACAATAAACTGCTTGTTATAGAGAACAATAAAGGGCAGGAGAATAAACCAACATTAAGACATAAGCAACATAAGCAGGATAGAAGGGTAGCTTACTAAGTCTCCCTACTGGGAATGGAATGTTTGTGAAAATACTTTCTTGGTGCACTATTCAAATTGTATGTTAATGAAATGTTGTATATAGAGATAAATACAGATGTTTGCAGTTAACCATATGCTAGGAATATAAAATGTCATGGAATAATAATTTAAAAAAAACAAGTAATCTCCGTGGTATCCCTGAAGTCTCAAAACAACCCACTAAAGTGTAGTGGGTCTAAAAACAAAACAGTGTAAGAAACTTCCCTGTGTGGAAGATTTTCAGTCCATATATTTCTAGTTAATCACGGTATATTAATCAGATCAGACAATAGTGGTAGAAGTAGCGAACGTAAACTCGTCAAGTCATAAAGTAATAATAGAAAATATATAATTCTACAGCATTACTTAGTATCCGAAAGTAATCCAAGCAAGGCAGGCAGTCTGATTCCAGTTGGAAATCCTTTATTAAGTACACAGACAAGCGATCCAAGTAAAAAAAATAGAGTAATAATTTCCTCACAAGCTTTCTAAATATATATATATACTTTTTATCAGGCATGGGAGTAGTTTATTGTGCTGTAAAACAAAGTGTTATTGGTACACATGTTAAATTCACATCCCTTCCCCCATCAGTGTGACATTCGAGCTGGTCCTGCCCTACTTAGTAGCTGTCATAATAATATATTGCCCTAATGTACTTTAACAGTACATCTTATTTAACCAAATTATTAAGTAGATTATTAAGTCTATGATTTTATACAAGGCAATATACTACATGGCTGGAAATATATCAACCTTAGTTCATTTTGCGATCAAAAATTATATATAAATATATACATATACATTTTGCATGTAAAAATCAGTTTCTATTTTCATAACCTATTGTTAACAAAGATTGCTTTCATCCTAGACTTCTTCAGGTCTAATTGTATATTATTTTATTTTTTTCTACAAATTGGTTTTAAATACCATTTTAAATTATTTGAAATCTAAGTGTATATTTTGTTTCCATCATCATACATATATATTTTTTTATTTTTATTATTTATTTTTTTTTCTGGTTCTCTTTTTTCCACTTTATTCAAAATGATGGTAATAACAATACTAACTAATTATACAATTATATAGGTTTTTAGGGTTCTTGTACACAGACCTGAAGAAGTCTAGAAGTAACAATGACTGCTCCCTGCAAGAATGTAAAATATGAAGGTAAGTGTTTTAGATTTTTTTTTTATTTGTAGTGTATGTTTTGTTTTAGTAGTAAGGGTTTAGTTTAATGCAGATGGTGGGCAGGTTGTGAGGGGAGCTAGGTAGTTTTATGTCGAGTGTTGTGTTTTTTCTTTTGTATGTTGTTTGCATGTGTTATTGTGTATATGCTTTATGGAGGTGTGTCGGTGTTGTGCAATGTTGGTGTTGTCGGCTCGGTTGTTTTGCATGTCGGTTATGTGGGATGTCGGGTAAGTGAAGCAGACCCATATATATATGTGTGAGTGTGTGTGTGTGTGTGTGTGTGTGTGTGTGTGTGTGTGTGTGTGTGTGTGTGTGTGTGTGTGTATATGTGTGTGTGTATATATATATATATATATATATATATATATATATATATATATATATATATAGATATATATATATATATTTATATATGCATGTGTGTATATATATATATATATATATATGTGTGTGTATCTATATATATATATATCTCTATATATCTATATATATATATATATATATATATATATATATATATATATATATATATATATCTATATATATATATATATATATATATATATATATATATATATATATATATATATATATATTCTGTATAAGCATTCTGAGCTTCCTTTTAAATGCTGTACATACTTGCTGCTACAATGTTATAACCTTTTATTTGTAATGTAATTGGAGCTTTTCTCCCCAGGCCTCCACTGAAAATGGATCACTGATCCAGTGGACTTTTCCAGTCACCAAATGTCAATAAATAATAAATAAATAAATGACTGCACCTTGCCCTTTGCATATTTTTGATTTAATTATGGTTGCATATATACGTAGGAAAGTGAAATGACTGATGCACATTATTGTGTAAAGTCCATAGTTGGTTATTGCATACATAAGTCATACCATACTATAAACATTACTGTACACATGACAGATGTCTCATCTTAAGGACATGTAAATACTTTCATATGGGGTAAGCAGTTATCTACTTTTTTTTTTCAAACAGGTTCCACACTTACCTTGGGCCTCAGATATATCTGGTAGTGCTCTACAGTTTTCTGTCATGTAGTCAATACTAAATCAAACAGGGTAGAGAAACCCATCTTATTGGCACAGGTCTGGCAGCAGCGGCTGCAACACCTTGATTTAAAGCCTGTTGCATGTACAGGTTAATGAAGGCAACAAATAACACATTCATTTTTTTTTCTCTAAGTGTAATTGTGATGTAAGGCAAACAGATTTGGATTTCAGGGCAAATGGCTACATTGAGTGTACACAATTGCTTTATACCTTTCTGAATAGCTCCGTCATGTTTGATTGGTTAATTAGCATGTAATTCAGCTAATTTTTAGTCATTAGCATATTCTGCCATTTACACTTGTTTTGCAGCTCTATAGAGCTGTTTAATGAATTTGAAATAGCACACTGTCATGTGCATGGTGAGACACAGCATATACATGCTTGCTGCACTTAGTGTAGCTATTCGTGAATCTAGCCCATAGTCTTTTGGGGCAACAGGATTCATGTACTGTGGATTTGTAGATCAGTATATACTGAATTGCTGGCAATGTAGTAAACACTGAAGGGTGACATACAAAGATTAATTAATGAAAGGCAATTTGAAATAAAAGTTTTTGAAAAACTGGACAGTGTGATTTCATTTGTGAATATAAAAGGATTTTAAGAATGTAAGCTAGGCAAAGGTTAGGAAAACTGAATTTAAGAAATATTAATCTTAATATTGAAAATATAGCCCGGGATTCATGAAGCTCGGCGCAAGGCCGGCGTTAGGCTTGCACCGACTGTGCTGCGTGTAGATGGCGCACTAGTGCCAAATGCATATTAATGAAGGCGCGCTGCCGCCACAGCCATGTGCATAGGAAACGAGTGTGAGGGCATAGGGTGTGTCGAAGTGCCGCACGGAGGCGTGGAAATGTTAGATGTCGACGTGCAACCTAAAATGCTTGAATATAACAATTTGCCTGCAATAGTAATCACACCTGTCAGTGTCCGTGGATACTGAAACGTATGCAAAGCATGCAAGACAGTTCTTGCGAACACAAAATTAAGAAGCAAACAAAAATGCATGGTAGGGAATATCGAGTCTCCATCCCTCGAACAAATTACATTGAAAACCATGTGCCCGTATTCTAATGCAATGTAGATAGTTATACCAAGTCGAAGTGAAATGCATCATGTTAGCGCGCTGCCAATAGCTACGTCTAGCCCAATGGTCAGGGTTACCAGCTGTCCCACATTGTGAGGGATAGTACACAGCTGGGCAGTTGTGTCCATACCAAAACCATGATAAATGTAAATATCCAGCGACCGTATGACAGAATTATATCCCACATCGCATGTAATAGTCACATACAATAGGTATGTCCGTATGTCACATACCACATGTGACAAGAAATAGAATATCAAGAAAACGAAACAGAAGTTGCATATAAACTGCTACAACAATAAGCTAACATGTAGGCAGAAAACAAAAGTATTATCCATAGTACTGACCGTGAGTATGTGTTGCCCTGTAAAATCAGATTTGGGTCCGGAATATATCCCATCCTGGAAATATGAAAAGGTGGCACCCTACCAATGGTCAGAGCAGTCGGCCAAAATCCGCCCATATGCAGTCCAAGCCGTACTTGTCGGGATGTGTCAAAGTTGAACGGGTATTACCCGGGTGTACCAACCATGTCATGAAAGTTAAGTATGGGCGTGTACCTATGTGTGTGATGTACAGCATGTGGAAGGTGAAACATGCCAGGGTAGTCCACACAACCATACAGGTACCTGACATATGTAGTGTATGCAAAGTGTTCCCTTGACCGTGTCATGGGCCATCAACCAAAGAAGTGATGGATGGAGTGTCAGGAATATGTGTGGGGGGGGGTGGGTAATGGCATAATCCAGAAAGGCGAGACTGTGTTGGATGCAGAATAGGTGAACTGGAGGTGTATGAGGGAGCAGCGGGTGAATCAGAAAGAAACACAAAGAAGAAGTAGACATATCTGCAATACAACCTGACAGGCCATACTGTAGAACACAATCACACAAACATATGAATATTAAAATGTGCGATACACATGTACAGAAATGTCACCGGCACATACCCACAGAATGGTCTGGATGGAACTGGCCCATCCAAATGCAACACACTTGGATGCATAATTGAATACCCATCATCCCCTCCACAGCACACAACCCACCCCCATACCTGAACGTCCACCAAATCCAGCCATAATTGGCCTACTAGCTTGGCGCAGCCATATCTACACATAGTGACCTCCACTCATATGTAGTAGGCAGTGTCACCCTAGGCAGTGTCAGGATTGCAAATTATGTATCCCTTGCATATAAAACCCTAACATATTTTCGTAAATCCAAAGGATTGGACGGTATTGGTCTTGTTCAATTTTTGGATATCCGTCATGGGATAAGTAACCTGTGTGAAAATCAGAGTGGGTATCACGACACGATGTCCAGTCCTGTAGACATCTGGACACAAGTTGAATGTGCAGTAGTGGTGCACGAGACTGTTCAGCCCTAGACAGTCATGCAGAACCTAGTACCCGGGATCAAACAGCTGCCTGTGATGCACGTCTCCCCACATGGATAATCGAGAGAATATATTGTACACATTCGCATAGTGGCACTTGGAAATAGGGTGATTAAGGTGCCGACATAAACAGGGTACCTCCTGACCCACTAATTGAGGGACAGTCACTGTTTGGGTAGGTGTGTCTTGACCAAGAATGATACAATGGCAAATGTCCTGTGATTGTAGGAAATAACTATGTACCATACTTCATGTAACAGTTGCCTAAAGCAGTCATGTCTGGATATAAAATACGTAATTCATACAAGAAAATAAGCAACTAAAGTGCTAAAGGAATAGGCTCTCAGCTAGGAAAATATTGAATGTTCTAAACCCTGCACTGACCGTGGGTATGTGTTGGCCTAAACAATCTGGTGTCTCCAGAATATATCCCATCCTGTACATATGAAAATACGGCAACACTTACCAATGGTCAGAGCATTCACAGAATAACTGGCCAGTCTCTTAATCACTCACAAAGCCAGTGACCTTTGGAGGAAAGGTGTTGAATGAGAATGACTAATGAGAAGAATTAAGAGTAATAGATGCATTTAACTGCAGAAAATAAGTAGTAATACATATGTCTGCGAATCTGTCAACATGTTCCAAGTTAATAGTACTAATATTGTAGAAGTATCCGTGATTGTCCCTGTCACTGTTGAAATTAGTCCCCGAGTATCACAGAGGTCTGTACACATATGTACACCAACCAACTGTCACATTTGTTGGCAGGACTATTGCATACCTGCAGTGAATTCATAAGTGATGTCCAAAATAATATTCATCGTATATATGAATGAAAGAAATAGTCAAATGTGAAGGGAAACACAAGTGGAAACCCCCCCCCCTGTATCATGTAGTGGAACCACCCCCCCCACCCTATATTATGTAGTGCCGACCTAATAATGTGGTCAGAGGTCCCCAAACCCCTGCGTCTGTAAACACAGGTAGAATGTTAAAATCGGGACCAACTCTGTCCATGTGCTACATCTGACATTTGAACAGATACAGGTTAGTTCCAGTTACCAGTCGGACAAGCCTAAACCCAGACCAGCACATGAACACCCTGACAATCAAACACACGTATGTGCCAGGACTATAAGCTTTGGAGTTCTGAATATCCTTGGAGTGAGTAAACATGCAGCACGGGTCCAGAGCAGTAGGGAATAGGGAATGTCGCAAGTGTAGTACTGTGGTTTTCCCAGCAGGAGAATGGATGCCTGCTGTATAAGTGAAGTGGTGAGGTGCATGTTAGGGTAGCTATGAACCATGGGTATACATATAAATGAGACCGAATACCAATAGTGTAGTGGTTAGAGCATCCACCTAACGTAAAGGCATTCCGGGTTCAAGTACAACTATAGCACATATCAATTTTTTGTGTAATGAATGCCTCTGTGCTGTAAAGCCAACATTTAAACATGTAAAGGTGAACGAGTGTTTTGCATGGGGCCGTTAACCGGATTCCATCATTCAAAGTGGTACTGTCATAAGGAATAACGCACATGTAAGCACAAAAAAAGTGGCAGTAAGCATATGTAACTCACAATAAGGAGATGCAAGTGCACCTGCGCAGGTGTAAGCAGGTTTTACCATAGCAAATGTATGTTGTTTTGTACAGATGTAACTTGTGTGTGTATATATATATATATATATATATATATATATATATATATATATATATATATATATATATATATATATATATATATATATATATATATATATATATATACAGATAGATAGATGTGTGTATAGATAAATATCCCTAGACATAAAAGAAATATGCAATTATATATAAATATATATATATATATATATATATATATATATATTGAACGCCGAAAGACAAAAGCATACATAAGGATTGTGAAGGGAATCTAGAGCCACTAAGGTAATATAAAGTGCTTGCAGCGTATGTCAGATAAAGCTGCACAAGAGTGAGTAGAGCACCGCTATTTACACCAGAGGCAGGGTTATACCAGTGGCCATAATATAGTTGAAGTACTACGTCAACATTATACACAGACGGAATGTAGTTCATGTTGTGACCACCTACACTTGTAAACCGCAAATTGGTCGTAATCCATAACACCAGGAAAGGCACGTATGTGCAATTATAAATGGACGGAGACCCTGCGAATACATGAGGTGGTACAAAATGTGTGTAGGGCCCCAACATTCTGGAGAGGGCAATGTGTAAAGGTGTGTCATGGCTGCGATATTAGGTGGATAATGGCTGTTACGCGTGGAAACTCAACACGGGTGGGCTGGAGAAACTATGGCTATGCGATTATGGACACAGGAGTGCCAGGGTTGGTTGCGCCGGTTGCAATGGAGAGGCCCATGTAAGTCAGCTAGTACGTAGGTGCGATTCCCAGCTAGAGCGTCTTCTGCGTGGAGACATGCATGAATGGGCGTACCGTTGTTAGAGGTTGTGGGTCAGGGCTGGCATCTCGGCATGTAAAACCTATCTGCCAACCGTTAGCAGACCGGAGTTCTGTGGCGACCCCAAACCAGGAAAAGCCGAAAGACAACTACAAGCAGACATCAATATGTTGACGTACATTCTCTGTAACACAAGCACGCCATTTATTAACATAAATAATATGAATGTGCACAGAAACAAATACAGTAGCAGGAATAATAGGCTGTGCAGATGAGAAATAGGTCAAATGACACTGTATCACATCACACTTATCAGCGGTACTCCAGACATGAAAAAAGTGCGACATCTGTCCGCTGTATAATGTGCTGTATACTGATTACAAGCTAACCGGAGTGAAGTGTCAATGTCATAATGACTAAGGCAATAGTATGCTGTTGAAGCAGAGATAAAACCCAATACGCATGAGTAAGTGGGTATGTCCGGGAAATGTATTGGTTAACAGAGACACAGATGTATATATATATATATATATATATATATATATATATATATATATATATATATATAGAGAGAGAGAGAGAGATAGCTATATATATATAGATATATATACACATACAACAGTTATTGATATATACACATACACACAAAACAAATATATATGTCATTGTAGATATACACAGGTTCACAGGTTCACAGATTCATACTAGGCTAACTGCCATTGTGGGCCATTTTAAGTCTAGCCAACTACCCCATGTGAGAATTAAACCCTGCACCTTGTGTTTGTAAGGTAAACACCCTAACCATTATGCCAACCTCCCACCCTCATGTACACATGTACATAACTAGGTTACTTTACAGCAATTATGGGTAACATATGTTCAGACTGGGCATATGTTACTGGGAGGTCCAATAAACAAACGTTTACCTCCCACACTGCCCAGCTAGGCCGGTCAGACATACAGACAGCCAATAAAGATAAATACACTGCTGCTGTCCAAATCACTGGCAGGAAAGTACCAGTGGGAGAGATCTGCAAGGTCTACACTTTAAACATGGATAACGGGGTCCCTTGCTGGACACCAAAAATTCACTCTACGTGTGAATCCCTAGTTATCGATGTGAGCAGGATGTAGGTGTACATGGAACAGTAGGTTGTGCAAGTGGAATAACACATGGGTTGACAAAACGTATGACATGTGTCCTGAGACGGGGAGAGTGGGCAATGTGTAGGGGTGTGCTCATACCCCAGCTGTGCTCACAGTACGTATTTGTCATGAGTGCTGTAGAGGGGTGCCAGGTAGGTGAATAATGGGTATGCAATAATGGGCTTAAGTGTGCAGGTGCTGGTTGGCAGAGATGTAGTAGGCCCGCCCAGTGGAAGTCATTAATATTCCTATGTGGCCATAGCAGACGCCTATACCTCCCAAACCTGAAGAGCACATCTACTGGATAGTCTGTAAACCATTGGGGGAACACATAGGGACTATATCAGTGCCCTGTACCCAATTATCATGGACGCCCATATTTATGAATCAGAATGTAACAAAGTCCAACTAAACACTTCCAGAACTAGTTATATTAGGTGGACAGGTGGCGGAATACAGGTAATGACTGATGACAACATGTTTGAGTCATAAACAGCATGTACCTCGACAAACGTGAAGGAATACATATGCCCTGTGACTGTCAATGTGTCTGGTTAATAGAACCAATCATCTATATGTGTCCCTCAGGGTGTTATGCAGTGTCCCTGATACAGTGTTCATTCTCCCCATTGGTATGTGAGGTCTGCTAGTGACGGAAAGCGCATATTTCGCTGACCACCTTAGGTAGATGATAGCATAATAGATTTGGATTACCACCTGTTTGCCTTCATGAGAGACACACCACTCTGGGCAGTTGTGTCCTGCAAAATGAATGTTATGGCACATGGCCTGTGAGTTCGGGAAAGGAGGTCATATATTGTGTGTAGTGTTGTCATAAAATGATTTTGTTGTATCAGAAACAGCTACATGTTATAGGAAACAGTATTAGCAACTATAACGCTACAAGAATAACCTTAACATATGCAAACCGGTGAAGTAGTCAGTTTACTACTGGCTGTGGCTATGTGTTGCCTTGCTAAATGTGATAGCTCTACATATAGGTCCTATAGGGCTGCCACCATTCCGAATGGCCAAAGTGGGACCTGCTCTGTAGAAATGTCAGATGTACCAGGGCAGAACATACCTACAGCTGTGCATAGTACAGAAATATACATATTAGCACAAATCAAAGCTTAGTCTAGCAGCAGTTAAGTTGCCTACGCTACTTCATATAACATATCGGCGTGTCATGTATATAAGAACCGTTACATGCAACTATTACAGGCACGTAGAATATAAGAATGTCCTCTAATCAAGACAGGTGCAATGGCTAGAGTATTGTCACATGACACATATGCCGAAGGAGGGACTGTCCCATGCAAAGTGGGAAAGGCGTTACTCTTACAGTCATCCAATCTAAAAGGTGGAAAACCTACATTAGGTATGCGGTAGCATGGCCCGGCAGAGAGCTGCATCAACCAAATAACATTCACATGTCAGCATTGCAGAGTATCGGTTCCCATGTATCAGCCAGATGGGAGCAGATTGTATGAGGAACATGCATATAATAAGATTATGTCACTGGACAGGCCACCGAGTCCGTACAGTCGAACGCCTGCCGTTGCCTAATGATTAGACATACCCGATACTGTAATCATGTAGTCCAATGTAATACGCATCACAAGCGATCACGCACACCCAGCGTGAGTGACAAATGTAAGCACAAATGTCGGTAAGAGAGCGGGTGTAAGCGTGTTTGTCGACCAGTATGCCAGTAGTGCATTGTTAAAGAAATGTGGAGTCTAAACGAGTATAAGGAGCTGTAACCAGAGGTCAGCAGTGCTTAGCACAGTGCAAACCCACGCACAACCGCTCCCACCTGCTGAAATGTGCCTTACCCACTCCGTATCCAAAGGCATCATTCTGTCCGCAAACAAAGAACCATCCTTTGTACGTGTTGGTAGCAATACCCTGCACACACAGCTCATGTGAAATACCAATACACTATGGCATATGTACAGACAATAGACCACACACATACCATGCAGCACAGTCATGCAACAGTATAGCAATGTACTGGCAGATATGTCCGGACCACTGGTGTTTGCAGACCTGGCCGTCCTGTGTTTCAGTGTGTGAGCATGCCCAGTATGACTGTTACGCATGTTGTCGACTGACATTACCATCATACAGTCATGTGTTTGAGCATGCCAAGTATGGTCAACTGGATCGCATGTATCACATGTCCAGATAGTCAGTACTGTGGTGCCGACCCCTGCGTTCTACACTGACAGGTGGCATGCTGTGCCTGTAGGGTAGCTAATGGTCATGTGGCATTGACAGTTGCTACATTTCTGCACAGCGTGGGGGACATCCAACCGCATCCACAGTCCTACACACCACCGGGGTGGCGCACCTGACTCTCACATGTGTATGTTGGAAGGGGGCACAGCTTACAGTTGTACACATGTGCCACTACTGTACTGGTATGCCAGGTACTCCATTGCAGTGTGTGGACCTAAATTGCTGGTTGGAGGCATCCCTGTGTACGTCAGATCCTAGCTTTAATTACCAGTGTAGTGGTGTTGGACGTCCTAGCCTTCACAACCTACATCCAACTGCCTGGCCTGCTGTTGTCTGTGTGTGTCTGTGGTGGTTGGGGTCATTCATTGGGCATATCCAGAGGCCATTGTATATCATTTGTCTGTATTGGTCTACACCTGTCCAGCTGTATGGAACTTGTGTGGGCTGTATGGACACACATGATGTTCAGCCCATAACCTGCAGTGGGTAAGGACACCCTGTGTACTACTGTTTACTATTGTGACCCCGGTATCTGCAACAGATGTCATGGTGCCAATAGGGACGTGTACTGTCTGCTGCCCTAACAGTCGGCCACCAAATTCCCTAGTATACTCACATCCATACCATAGCAATGGGTAAATACACATTCTAATACAACTGCCAATTGTTAGGTCGATTGACTTACCTTGCGGGTGTTCCGGACCTGAGGAGGTGCTGGAGGGCTGCCAATGTCGGATGTACACAGTGCACTTCCTATACATGTCTGAGTAGAGGTAGTGTCATCTTTGGCATCCATTGTACTGTGTGAGAGTCGGAGAGAGTGAAATCCCTGGGTACCTACTGTGTCAGTGCATATGCCTTGTGTTGCCTCTTTGCCAAGGGCAGGTCATACTGTACATGGCCCTATCGCCTACTGGGCCCAGCTCAGGTAGTTCCTCCTCCAAGTCACACTGTGCCTGTACAGGCCTTGGCATTGGTGGTGGGCCGTGTGGCCCTGCCCCATGCTGTTCCTGCTGCAACTGTTACTGCAGGATCATATTGTGTAGCATAGCAAATACCATAACAATTTGTGTGCATGTAGCTAGGGAATACTGCAGGGCTCCACCGGATGTGTCCAGATACCAGAACTGTGACCTGAGCATCCCAAATACATGCTCAATTATATGTCTTGCCTGTGCATCTGCCTCATTATGGTGTGATTGTTCAGCTGTGTGCATTGCAGATGGGTGTCATCAGCCACGACTCCAGTGGTTTCCCAGCATCCCCCACTAGGAGACTGTAGGGTTTGTCCATATTGGCAAAGGTGTGGTACAGCTGCGTCAGATGCCATATATCATAATTGTCATAGCTTCCAGGGCAGACAGCACACACATTCAGTTTAATGCCCTGGCCATCACATATGGCCTAGCTGTTGGAGGGTATGCCCCTGCAGTTAATGTAGGCCCTACCCCACTCACCGGGTGGTGCTTTGATGCGTTCATGCATGCAGGCTATAGCACCCAGTACCCCAGGGTAGTCAGCCATGTGGTGGAAGAGATGCAGATTACTGGTCTACAAATCACGTGTGTTGAGGACATGTATGTGCTCACTAGCACATGTTGACATGGTATCTGTGAACTGTTGCAATACTCTGGATGCAGATATCTGTGAGATCCCCATGATATCCCCAGTTGTGCTTTGGGAGGTACCTGTGGCTAGTATACCTAGGCCAACACATACCGTGGTATCCACTGTGATAGGTTTCCTTCGGCCTGTTCGATGTGTCAGGTGTGGCCGGCACAGGTCAACAAGCTACTGTAGGAGGTCTCTGTCCACCCCATAGCGCTCAACTATCCCCAGCTCATGTAGCCCCTGGTAAGTTACCATGGGTCTGTAATGTCTTATGTCACACCAGTAAGGGTTGTTTGGCAGCATACACATCCTCACCACCCTCAGCCTCCCGCACATGTTGGTCTATGTTGTCTGCTGCAGCCCTTCTCATTTGGTTGGACTGTGTTGTGAAATGTCCCTGCATGTATACACCGCTGGTGTAGAGTGTGGAAGAAACCCGTGTTCATGGTGCTTGCTCACATTACTGTAGTGTTCTGGTGCGGGCTGGCTATGTAATCTGTTGATTGTGCTGATCATCACCTGTTTGTGCAGCCTGTTCACCTTGACTACCCCACTACTGCTTTTGTCCCTCCCAATGTCACCAGGCAGGTATAGACACACCCCTAGCTTAGGCATGCTAAGGCAGGAGCAATCCCAAGGCACAGGTCCCCAATGTACGTACAGTATGCTTGACCCCCCTCTGATGCTTTCATCTATATTCGAGCCCTGCACCCGGCTATCTGCACACATACACTCCTGGGATCTGCATCACACCCTGGGGATAAACGGGATTCACTATTGTCAACCTCATCTGCATAGTATAGTCTTCTAAAGCATACTTATATGACCCATACTGACCCTCCAAATTAATAACCACTGCTTACTGTCGCTCAGATCCTTACACAACTGGTTAAAGGTGCCTTACTATCACCGAATTCAATGTCACTTGGTCTTCCCAGCAACAAAATAACCAGTGTCTACACGACTAGAAGACGGGACGCTGCACACCACAGACAATGTGCTTTACCACTACACCATGGCAGATATACATACATCCGAGGTAATCTCGTACAGATTATCCAGCACAAACATTCAATAGTGCTAATGTCCACATACATATATGTATATATCTATGTCTATTAATCTATAACTACATATATCATATATATTATATATATATATATATATATATATATATATACATACATATATACATAGACATATATATATATATATATATATATATTTATATACATATATACATATATAGACATATACCTATATATATATATATATATATATATATATATATATATATATATATATATATATATATATATCGCCTGCCGCCGCCGCAACCGCCGCCACATACGCCTGCCACATAACGCCTTGCCGCCGCCGCCGCCGCCGCAAACGCCGCCGCCCGCCGCGCCGCCGCCGCCGCCGCCGCCGCCTGCCGCCGCATATACATACATACACACACATATACATATACACACACATACGTAGATATTGCATTTATATCACAACAGCGGACCACATGACCCCAAAACATTAGACAAGAATGAAAAGGAAACTACATGTGCCACCTGCATTATGTAGTGGTGTTACTATCAAGGCAAGTGTGTTTTGTTGCATCATATGGGTCAGACTGTATTAAGGGTAAGAGTAGGGCTGCTGACATTTACTCACCAGACCTATTGGTGAATGTATGTGTTGACAACCCAGTGTCTTGTCCGATTATGCAATCTGCAGACACTATATAAGAAAGCAACAAAACACACTCAACACATCCTGAAGCTAGCCACCCACAGATACCAACACATAGGGTATGACTGCCAAACACACACACCTGTCATGCCTTGGAATTGAGCATCTACCTGTCTATTCTATCACACTACAGTTTTACGCAGTAACAGAATGAGCTACTGAGATTACTAGATTTTAGCACTCCCAGAGGCATACGTCTAGGTGGGTGACATCATCAGCAAAGACAAAGAAGACAATAGGGAGTGTACGGATGTCCACAGGCAGCTGGAAACACACACGGCAGGGCTGGGATTAGAACATAGAACTGATTACCTTATCACACTACAGCATTATGCAGTTACAGAACACACTACTGAGATTACTGGATACACACCCGAGTACCTAG
>NC_056733.1:992242044-992278192 GCF_019279795.1 Protopterus annectens | reverse complement strand
AATTAAAAATTTTTAAAGGAAAATTTTTCCCTTTTCCTCAGGCACACAGGTGGATTGAGGAAGCAAACCGTAGGGAACAAAAGAGTAATAATTCAAAAGCAATGTTTTTAAATAAGAAGGACAATAACTTAGTAATAGCATCAGCCCCTCCACCTCCCTTACCAGAATATGAGGCAAGTGAACAAGTTAGTCCACCCCTGTGATATCCTGCTATCACTGTAAGTAAAGACACTACAAAAGCAACACCATTTGTTAAAGATCCCATCGAGACAAGGTCTCAAACACGGGCAGGAAACTCAAAAGGGGACATTGAATTATATCAAATGGGTAGAAATTCATGATTTATGAGTGAAGAAGAAATATGCCCACTCATAGAAGTACCTAATCCTCAGGCAGGACAAGAAGGACAGGACCCAACTCTCTTAGTGTACAGACCGTGGACACCAGAAAATATCCGGAAAGCCACTGAGGGAATTCCCCATCCAAAAGTTAATTTTAGAAAACTCTTAGAAGACTTACAAGGCATGAGGTTAAGTTATAACCTAAACGGAGACAAAGTATAAAAAGTAGTAAGACAAAACATGGGACCAGATTGGCACATAATCAGTGGCAACTGGAATCCCCGTGACGCAGAACACAAACCACTCCCACATAGCAGCGCAGAGCTAGACAACAAAGTGAAAGGTCTTACAGACCGAATCTGAGAAATGGAAGCCTAGGGCAGACTGGACTTGCATTAATCAATGCATCCAACAAGAAGGTGAAACTGTTGACAGATATTATGCTAGATTATTAGAGTGTTTTAATAACCATTGTGGAATGCAGGTTCCTGAAGACCAGACACATGATTCCCCATATGAGCAGCAGTTAAAGAATGCATTTTTAAAAGGCAGTATTGCACCCATAAGCAGCTTTATCACAAAGCACATGGTAGATCATCGTACAAGCAGATTACAATCATTGCTTGAATATGCTAGGCATGCCGAAAGGCATTTTAATAGCAAAAAAAAAAAAAAAGCCCAAGTATTTTCTCTAGAAAATGGAGCAGAAGTTCATGTAGTACAGACCGGGAAAAAGGGCAAGAAAAATACCCAGGGAAACAAACAATCTGATCAACGATCAGAGGACTTTGAGGGATGAAAGAAAAGGGGGGAGTGCTTTAAATGTGGTAAAAAGGAACACTTGGCAAGGGATTGCAAAAAAAACAAGAAGGCAACTACGGAAGATAAGGAGGGTAAGAACTGACTATATGGTAGTCAGGAATCACTAGAAGTTACGGATAGTGAAAAAAATGAAATATTGAATTTGGCTTTATTGAGCTTAGAGCTCTATTTAGCAGACACAAAACTAGACGTCACACTCCTGGTAGAAGGGAGGGAAGTCACATTTTTGTGTGACTCGGGGGCCTCACGGACCCTGATACATCCCTCCAAACTGCCAAAGAACTCAGAGTCACCTGATTACATATTAGTGAAAGCAGCTAATGGACAGCTGTATCGGAAGCCCCTCTCCCATAACATCGCAATAACTGATCCTGTTTCAGGATTAACCCAGAAAAGCAAAATTGTTGTTTCTGCAAAATGCCCAGTAAACCTCTTGGGCAGAGACCTTTTGCAGCTATTTGGTATAGCAGTAGTTCCGACTATGCAGTGTATGGAAGCACAGCGACAAATTGATACTTTTGCAGTGCGATCGGAGGGTTAAACATTTTATTGGTACAGTCAGGACTTGGTTATGACTGGTCCAGGGGCAGTAACCGAAGAGCTGATGAATGCAGCCTTCAGCAAGTTCCCCTCCCTTGACATTAATAAACAACATTTGTTGTACTGTACTCTGTATTACTGTAGCACATCAGGACCTGACAAGGAATATGAGCAAGAGTTGTTTAGAAACCGTGCAAACAGATTAGTATTACGTAATCTGTACTGGGACATAAAAGGGAACAGTGTAGTTAGCTGTTCATTGCCCCAGGAATTCTTTGCCCTTTACAAATCTAATCGATTACCACGTGTTAGCTTGACTAAGGACAAAAATGCAAAATGGGCAGACCTAGGAGAAAAAGTCATGAGATGGGAAAAACAGAGAGCTAGAACTGTCAGAACAGGGAGTACAGAAGCAGAAGTTACATTGGATAACACAGACACACCCAGCTGTACACTTGCAGTCTAGCGAGGACAGCTGATTAGCACTCTTATTAAAAAAGGAAGAAGATTCCTTACAAAGCACACCAGAAACTCTCTGGTCAACAGGCAAATCAGATGTAGGACTTATTCGTACAGCAGGACCAGTTACTATCACGCCAAAGTCAGCATTTAGACCACAAAAGAGACAGTATCCCTTGAGAAAAGATGCAGAAGTAGAAATCAAATCTATAATAGCAGCTTTACTTAAGGAAGAAGTACTGGTGGAATCTCCTGATTCACCATGTAACACACCCTTATTTCCTGTTAGGAAAGCAAATGGAAAATGGCGTATGGTCCAAGATTTACAAGCTGTAAATGATGCAGTAATACCAAGAGCACCTACAGTGCCAAATCCACACACCCTGTTGAATGATTTAAAACCTCAATAGAAATATTTTTATGTGGTAGATATCAGCAATGCGTTCTTTTCGATACCAATACACCCTGACAGCCAACACTGGTTTGCATTCACATTTCAGGGGAAAAGGTACACATATATGTGACTACCACAGGGATATTGTGAAAGTCCGACAATATTCTCACAAGAGATGGCAAGCAACTTGGCGGGATTTACCCCACCGAGAGGCAGTCAGATTTTACTTTATGTTAATGACATCATGCTGGCAGCCCCCACCCAGCAAGAGTGCAAAAAAAGATACCGTAGAATTATTACAATTTTTAGCCACTCAAGAACATAAAGTAAATAAAAATAAATTACAGCTTTGGAGAAAGCAAGTTAAATACCTAGGATATATAATATCCAAAGAGGGCAAAACATTAGATAAAGACAAAAAAGTAGCAATTCTACAAGCACCAAAACCTACTACCAAGAAGGAAATAATGTCCTTCCTGGGTACGACCAATTTTTTGTCGGAGCTGGATTCCAAACTATGCCTTGGAATCTACACCTCTGACTAACTTAATATACAAGAAGCCTATGGCAGCACAAGATTTATTACAATGGACACCAGAAGCAGAATCTGCTTTCTGCAAACTGAAACAGTTAATAGCATCCTCATTAGTTTTAGGATTACCAAACTATCATAAACGATTTTTCCAAACAGTAGATTGTAAGCAAGGTTATATGACATCAGTGTTAACACAACAGCATGGGAACAAGCAACGCCCCATTGCTTACTATTCATCACAACTGGACCCAGTGGCACAGTCTTTATCCCACTGTGTACAAGCAGTAGTCGCAGCTGCAATGGCAGTGCAGGCTTCGGCCTCAGTAGTGTTGTTCCACCCTCTCACATTGAGAGTGCCTCATGCAGTCGCAATTATTTTACTGCAAGAAAAAGTAGCATATATTTCTCCTACTAGGCATCTTTCCTGTATGACTATATTGTTGAGCCAACCTCATATGACAATTGAATGATGCATGACTTTGAATCCGTCTACCTTGCTTCCAACTCCTGCAGATGGCACACCGCACAGCTTCCTGCAAGAGATTGAGCAAAAGACACTGCCTAGAAAAGATCTTACGGATGTTCCCTTGAATGATGCCGAGGTAACATACTACGTGGACGGCTCATGCAAAAGGGGTCCCACAGGACAGAACCTAGTAGAATATGCAGTAGTTTCTGATACTGAGATTATAGAAGCAAAATCTTTACCACACAATTTATCTGCACAGGCAGCAAAACTGATTGCCTTGACATGGGCATGTACCTTAGCAAAGGGTAAATGTGTGAACATTTTTACTGATAGCCAGTACGCTTTTTCTACTGTACATGTTTTTGCACAACAGTGGAAAAATCAAGGAATAATAACATTTACTGGCAACCCAATCAATCATGCACAGTTTATTTTAAATCTTTTAGAATCTATTCAGTTACCTCAGAAAGTAGCTATTTGTAAATGCATAGCTCATACCAAGCAACAGAATAAAATTTCAAAAGGTAATGCGAGAGCCAATACAGCTGCAAAGCAGGCAGCTTCAGCTTCAGAAGTATTTCTTTTAAATGAGAAATTACAATCTTCTGAAATTTTAGACTTAAAAATGTTAAAAACAATGCAGACACTTACTACGCAAGTTAAGAAACAGAGATGGATAAAACGAGAAGCAATTTTTGAGAAAGGGCTGTACATCTCCAAAGAGGGAAAACCGATATTGCCATCTAACTTGTTTAGATATGCAGCTTTGTTGAGCCATGGGCAATGCCATGTCTCAACAGGGGGGATGGTACAGTTAGTGAACCGGGTATTCACAACATATAGATTCATAAACTACACTAAAAATTTTTGTTCGTCATGTCACGTTTCTAATAAATATCATGCACAAGGGGCGTCAAAGCCCAAGCAAGGGAGTTTCCCTACACCACCGTATCCATTCCATACTATCTGTATGGATTTCATAGAACTGAACAAATGCAAAAATAAGAAGTATTGTCTTGTCATTGTAGATATGTTTTCCAAATGGGTGGAAGCTTTTCCGACCAAAAATCCAGACACAGCTACTGTTGCGAAAACTCTTGTTAAAGAAATCATTCCTAGATTTGGCATACAGGAAAGGATCTACAGTGACAATGGCACACATTTTGTAAACCAAACCATACAACAGCTGAGCAGGTATTTTGGAATTTCTTTAAAAAATAATTGTGCGTATCACCCTCAATCTGCAAGATTGGTAGAGAGACACAATGGAACATTGAAGAATAAGTTAAGGAAGCTTATAGAGGAAACACATAGAAATTGGGTGTACTGTCTGCCCCTGGCATTGTTGAGCATGGGAACTGTTTTGAATGCAAAAGGATTGACTCCTTTTGAGAAGTTATTTGGATGAGCATATTATATACCTCAGTGAACACCTCTCATGCCCACAGACCAGGAAGCCGACTGTACACTTGCAGATTATATGCAGAAGTTATTGAATTCTAAACATTTGCTGCAGTTAAATTCTGTTTCAGATAAAGAACAAACCAGACCATCGGAAGCAGCAGTAGTCCCAGGCACGTGGGTCTGGGTGAAGGTCATCAAAAAGAAGAACTGGACGACACCAAAGTGGGAAGGCCCATTCCAAGTGCTACTGCCAACACCCACCGCAGTCAAGATTGCAGAGCGATCATCTTGAATTTACCTGACACACTGCAAACTGGTGAAAAACTTTGAACTGGACAAAAATCTTGTTACTGTTACACAACAAGAATAAAAATGACAAAATCCTGAGCAAACAGGAATGCAGAACAACCACAGAAGTATTGCATGATCGTCCTGTTAACTATACTGGTGACACTAATCTTTTTGTTGTGGCCTTTCCTTTTTCCAGCCACACAAGCTGAACTGAATAAACGTGATGCGTTACTCATAGACTGGCACCCGAACTTTAACACTTACCAAGCAATTAAATATGTGTATGCTAAGACTTTTAATGTTTTGAATTGCTGAATCTGTACATCTTTACCGACAGCATACGGGGGAATAGTAATGACTGCAGTCCCCCTAGGGGTCAATGAGACCTGGAAAAACGTAATTTATGACACCACAACCGTTAAATCACAAGATAAAATAGCATTGCACTTGTCTGTTCCACAGAAGGGAAATATGTGTTTCTACAAAAATGATACTGTTCAGGTGGGTTGGAGCAATTGCAATGTGATGGTTCCTTACAAATGTTACACTAAAGCAAATAATGCAGGTTCTTATTGTAATACAAACTATGATTCATTTTTTGAATTGATGCATAAAACAATTAATGAAGTACAACATAATGATGTTCTTTTTAAGCAGCTGTCTATAATTGATAGGAAAATGTTTCATGCAGGGCAAGTATATATTAATAGCAAGGTTACTACTAAGGTAGAGGATTGTTATTTTGTGTGTGGGAAAAAGGCATACAAAAGGTTACCTGAGAATTGGTCCGGCAGTTGTTTTTTGTGTTACCTGGTTCCGGCCATACGACACACTGCAGTTTTGCCTCGAGGTAGAATTCAAAATGCACGAGAGGTCACCAATAAACCTGTCAAGAAACCTGAGAATCCAGTGGGACAAATCGAAGCAGGCTGGAAAAACCATCATTCCATGGGCAATAAACTGACACATATGGACTTGAGTGATACTGTTATATCGTGGGCAGACATATTACCAGCATATGGAGCAGTAAAATCGATTTAGGAGCTGAAAAAACTGTCTAAACTCCTCAAAGTAATCAGCAATGCAACTTTTTCCACTCTCAAATTAGTAACTGATGAACTGAATGCTATGAGAACTGCGGTGCTTCAAAACCGCATGGATCTTGACTTCACCCTAGCGGCGAGAGGTGGTGCGTCTGCTTTAATCCAAGAAGAGTGCTGTTCGTACATTCCTGACAACCAGCACAAAATAGACAACCATCTTGAGGTGATTCAGCAAGTGTCAACTATGACCAAACCAGGCCCAAACCCACTGATGGACTTTTTCCAGAAATGGTTTGGGGGGTAGGGTACCATCCTAATGAACATCTTGATTGGCATTTGTGTAGGTATGCTCCTGTTGGAAGTATGTGTTTGTTGTGGCATCCCCTGCATGAAAAAATTGATCAAAGATTTTATAGATATGTCGGTTTCTGAAACCCTGTATCAAAGTACTGAGTTTGAAGAACTGTTAAAGACTAAAATGCTTTCATAAGTTAAACTGAATGACTCTCTTAACTGCAAATCCTGAATGGAAGAAGTTAGAAGAAGAATCAAACTGTTTATGCTTTTAAAAGTAAAATAAAAGTATTAATGGGGGGGGAGATGTTAGAAAAATATGTATTAATGTGTATATTAGTGCTTTTAAAAGCCCAAAAGGGTTAACACATTTATTCTATTTCATATTGCATAAATCCATATAAACTGAGAATGCTTTCTGACCTTGCATTTTGTTAGCACAGCTAAAATCTTGTTTATGCTTTTGGAAATTTACTGAGAAGCAGATGATTTTCTGCTGGGTTAGGAGAATAATGAATAGAACAATACTGCTTTCTATAATGTTATTAAACTTAGACAATTAGCCCTGTCTGTGCTATGAGAACATACACAGCTGCAGGAAGGATAGATAAGTAGAACAAAGACTGCTTGAAGAATATGAACTATAATCTGTGTTTGCTTTGTGCTTGAATTAGCAGAGTACCTTGAAATGTAACACAGCACTGTAGAAATAATTGTAACAAGTTAGTGGTCTTCGAGGCCATGTTATCTTTCAAAAAAGTTTCTCACCAATCTAGAAATGTAATGTAATGTCAGCAGAAAATATTGAACAACATCTGCTGTGAAAAACCATATTGTAGGCTTGTATTTGATTACGTCAGCTTTAGAAGGCAATGTCTTGTAAAACAGTATAAGAATGGCTTCACTTCCTGTTACTAATCAGACAAACTGTATTTTTGCATGCATGTTTTTGTCTCCTTGCTGCAAGAATTAAAGTGCCTTAACCTGAACCTTACGTGTATTGGTCTTTGAAGTTTTTTCCTTTGACAGTCTGTGTGTGTGAAACTGCCTTTGAGAGGAGTGGCGTTTTTGGAGACTGTGGAAATACATTAGGAGTGGTGAATCCCTCTTTGCCAAGTGTGATGATGTTAGCATCCTCCAAATAGAGCTTTGGAAAAGAATGCTCCCAGTAACGAAAATAGCGCATCGTGTTAATGCATATCTTACTAGTGTCATAACATAGTCAAGTAGGGGTTTGAGTCCTGTAGACACCAAGTGTGTGTGTGTGTGCCACAGGTGGTCAATGCAGTGTGGGTTTTGCTTTTACTACGGTATGACATATGTTTCAAACAGTATGTGCATTGCACACATCGGGTATCTGAGTGTCAAACAGATTTGTGTACATGTGACCTCAATTAGTACATAGGTGTGAAGCCTGCATACTACATGAATACATTTGTAACCTTCGACAGATTGTGCCGCTGCTTCTCAGATCATAGGCCACATATGTATGTCTGCGTCAAGACCAGCCAATGTAGTGACCCATGGCCAAGGACATCCCTGCCACACACATCCATGACACATACTGTAGAGTACTGTGAGTGAGGGTAATTGCTGGGGTATATGTCAGACATGTTCATACACAACAATGACTGGCAATAATGGACAGTCATGATAGGTGTGCACCAGCCCTGTGGATATGCATGCAGGCCCCTAATGTGTTATGTGAAACACCGAGGGACCCCACAATACCTATGGATATGTTGATACCAAGGGACAGATGACATAACACGTGTCTGTCTGTACACATTGGTACCCAACATATGTGTTCAGGGCTACCACCTATGTGGTACTGTCGGGGTAGTATGTATAATAAATGTGGATGACCATGCCATAGACAGTGTACTGCTATACAGCATGTATTGGACAACAGGTATCTGTCTGTATGATACCCTTGTGTAGGATATGCGTCCCATCTGGGGAATGCAGTGTAGGCCAATGCATGCATTACCAGATGTGGATGGACATATCCCTAGTATGTTTGCATGTACTGAAGAGGGCTTTATGCCACACAGGTGTGGTCCCAGGAATGTGTGGCGGTCATTACCACTGGTTACTGTCATAGTATAGTACTGGAAGGTTCCAACTGTTACTGAGTTCCCTACAACTGTGAGTCATTTGTCAGGACATCATCTAATGATTGGTTATAGTCATGCTGTTGAGGTGGTGTATATTGCCAGACTGCAGATCATTGACAGATATCAACGGTATCATCCACAGCATAGTGCCAACCCATGTCATACACACATGTGTACTCATGTTAGTACATATCTGTAGTAGAATGCATACTGGCCATCGAAAGATACCATGAAATGTTACCAATGTGTAGAACAGGGTATGTCGCACATCCCACGAGTCCACTATGCAAGTACATGCGGAAAGTGCGCACACACCATGTTCACAGATGTACACCTGCTAATTTGTAATCCACACATCACACATGTACTGTCCACTCACTAACACATGCTGTCAACACTGTACACTTCATCCAAGTGGCACATGGATGGACAATACATACTCAGACCTAACACTGGTGTAAACAATGCTACAATGACTATCAGAGCTGTGATGCATAATGCCTGCTCAGATATACCTACAAGGATATCAGTACACCTTCCTGTTGGCAACTTGCTACTATTGTTACACTGCTATTATGTCACCCTGTGTATCAGAACCATGTTAGCCTATTCCTGCATCAATGTGACAGATGACAGGATGTGGCACAGGTGTCATCATATGCACAGGGTGTGTTGTAGGTTTGCCAGAGCCCGACATTGACCCATCCAATCGGCATGTCTGTGTGTGTGTGTGTGTGTGTGTGTGTGTGTGTGTGTGTGTGTGTGTGTGTGTGTGTGTGTGTGTGTGTGGGACAACAGTACTGCATGGGCTAATGTTGATGTAATGTGTGCATGTATGTGTGAGCCCTAGTTGTATGGTAAATGTGTGTGTCTCTGCATGTACACAACTCCATCATGTGGCTGTCATATATGGGCAGTTGTGGGACAGCCACAGACTGTACCTGCTAAGCTGTACAGATCACTGTCTCCAGCCATGGACACCGTACCACTGCCTAACAGGGTTGCTACGGGCAGTATCAGGTACCAACCCTGACTGGGTGCTATCATCAGAGGCAGAGGTATGATGACTGGACCCATGTCCCTGCTGGGACTGGCCAGCGCCACGTGCACGTGGTCTAGTAGGACGGTCAATGGACAGGCCAGCCCCAGCATTCCTGGGGCTGGTACTGCCACTACGGGATCGGCTGTGATCTGTGGTCCGTCCATGACGAATGCCAGCTGATGCTGTTGCTGGCATGCATCCGTATCAGCCTCTCATCCTTCCCACACAGTCCTGGCTCATGGCTAACACATTGTGGAGGACATCTAATGTCTCCCTCCAATGGCTATCAATGACCTCAGTGTAATTCCGGATGGCACCGGCAAGGTCACGGATGCTGTTATTGATAGCAGTGTAATGGGCCCTCTGTGCCCTTAGTCCCTGTCGGGTGTACCGTTCCATACGTGCCTGTGCCTGCATTACAGCCCGGAACATACTGGAGGTTGTAATACCTCTGGGGGCACATCTGCCAGGGGCAGTACGACCAGTGGTGCTCCCCCGAGAACCCCTGGACATCCGCCTATGTGGTACCATTCTGGTAATCTGGCTATAGCTGCTGTGAGGGGATGCATGTGCCATAGGTACCACACTCTCCTGGTCAATGCCAACTGTATGCTGTCCCTCAGCTACGGCCATTGGTGACGAGGGATGTATTGGCAGTATGAGTGTGCGCATAGATGGGGTTGACCGCTGTGTACTGTCGATTGGTGGACCAACGATAGACTCTGTCAGACCTTCCTGTGCCACAATACATGTCTCATCATCTCCACTATTAGTGGCGGTGACATCAGGTTCCCTGCTACACTCAGCCATACCTAACACAGCACCTGTGGAAGGAAGACAGGAAATGCACTTTACAATCTGTACATGATGTTAGCACACATGCACACAAGAACACATGCACACATGCACACATGAACACATGCACACATGAACACATGAACACATGCACACATGCACACATGCACATATGAACACATGCACACATGCACACATGTACACATGAACACATGCACACATGAACACATGCACACATGCACAGAAATACACTGCTCACCACAGCACATACACACACACACACACACACACACACACACACACACACACACACACACACACACACACGCCAGCAATCCAACACATACACAATAGTGGGTGATGGTGGGTGACAGTATCTCAAGGCAAACAGTCACCACACACATGTCAGCAGGCAGACCATGTGTTGCTCAACACCATGCAGTGCAAGTGTAGACAGTCCTTTCTAATGACATTATACACGGCTTTGATGCATGTGTGTAGTTGTGCAGTGATTGGCTACACCCTGGAACACAATGTGTACATGGACACTACATTGCTGTGCAAGTATTATCTGCTCTGCAACGTCATGTGCACCATAACTCAATGGTATACATACCATGGCTGCATGTGTCATCTGTGTGACACATAGATTGACATGTGTGATGACAGTGTCTGTGTCCATATCACATAATAGTGGGCACAGGTATAGCAAATGCATGCAATGTACAGACATGGGATGAGTGGTGCATGTAGACGTGAAGGAATCCCAATGCATGACATGGACATTGCACAGTGGTTATGGTGCATGTGGGACATATTGCAGATATGTTGTTGCCAGCCATGACATGGCATGCTACATGACTGCAACATTAAATACCACACATGCCCAATGTGTGTCATGTGACCTATACACCCAATAGCATTCCAGGACATATATGTGACACTTTGTACAGATGGCAGCTGTTGTGCAAAATATGTATACTAGCATATGTAAGCACACACACAACATGCTATGCATGGTTTGCATATGTTTGCACACACAGAACAATGAGGTGCACAGCAAAGACTGCTATGTGTAGTACTGTGGTCACTGTAACTGGATGGGGTGTAGTATCATGTGCCATCATCATCATCATCATGCATCTTGTGGTCACTCACGGCTACTACTGTGTGACAGACCACTGCCTAGCATGCTGTACCTGAACTGCAGTGCTGTGGATACGTTCACTATTACACAGCCACTTTGTACATGGGTGTATGAGGTGCTCAGTAGGGAGCATTGCCTAACATGACTGTGTTATGTGATGAAGACTGTTGCACAGCCCCATGATAGGCCTCTACCCCTGAGGTACATCATGTGTGTGTGGATGACATGTGGGATACTGACGTGTGACCTTACAGCGGGTGTGTGGTTATGCCATATGTAGCATGACTTTGTGTACTGCATGTGATAAATGTGTTATGTTGTGTACAAGTGTTGCAACTATGCCTATCCAATGTGCAGTACGTGGTTGCCACAACTGTGTGTCATGCTCTGTGTATTGCATGTCATTGAGGAAGCCACTGACATTACTGAGCTGTGCAACGTCTCACAGCAAACATGCATGGCATGCATTATGTGTAGGTGTGTTACGTGTACATGGCCTACACCTCACCTATGACATGCATATTTCATTACCAACATTGCAGGTATAACACACTCACCAGCATGGATCGGCTGACCTGCTGTCACACCAGAGGGACCTACGAGAATATGAGAGGGTTCATCAGTGGCCACAACTGTGGCATTGCTACAGTGGGTATGCTAAACTGCAGTACAACAACAGTCAACAGTCACAGGTGTAGGGATATTATACAAACTATCCATATTGCACAACAGTAGGCAGCGGAACTGCTAAACACGCAGTACACATGTCACGTACACATAATCTAACAATACAGTTAACTGTAGTCTACAGATAGGGCGTATTACCTGCTTGCTCCAGGTGGATGTGCTGGGTGGCTCTGGCCTCCATTACAACACATGTCAGAGGTTGCCGTAGCTGTTGTCCAGGAGCCACCATGCTTAGGAGCAGCTCCTCCGCTCTGGTGAGGGGGGATGTATGGCCACCCCACCACCTGTGGCAAGCTGCTGTCTTTGGATATCAGACGCACGCCGCCAGACTTGTCTAATTAAATCACTGCAGTGATGGCATACCTGCTCATATGTCCAGTTATGCATGCCTATGTCATTTACCCAACTAACAAGCTCCTGCCAGAGTGCAGTCCACTCCTGCTGGTGCTGGCTGGTTCTGGAGAACAGCATGGTGTACTGCTGCAAAAGGCTGTTGACTATCACCTCTTCCTCTTCTGCAGTGTAAGCTGGATTACTTTGGTGGGCCATCTGGCTGAAAAAGATATGAACTATTTGTATGAGAGTGTCCTGTGGCACACTTTACACCTTTACCCACAGATATCCCTTTACTGACATATATACCATCTTATTGTCTGTCAGTGGTTACACACTTGTTGGTTCTCAGGCCACAACTAACTAACACTGCCTGGCAGACTCTATATATCACACCACTATACAACAGTACCCGACACACTGTTTGTGACACATTGCACAACCTCAAGACAGGGGTGTACATCACACCAATGCACAAACAGAGATGTCATCCATTGCAATGGATGTAAAGTACAGGTACAGTAGTACCAATTAAACACCCCAATCATTGATGCCATAGCCCTGCCTAACAGATGTGTCCAGTTGTTACTATAGGTGGCAAACTGCTGTAACAGACTATACATGTTACTGGATACACACGTTAACTCTGTAACACACATATGATTGCAGCCATTGTACAGGCATAATCACACACACATCAGGCAAACATACAATGCACCACTTTATGCCAACACAGATGAGCATTACCTGTGTACCATATGGTGGTGTGTGCCACTACTTACACACCCTTATGCCTGCAGTCTGTCCTCTGTGCAGACTACAGGAAACACACATGACAGTGTTTCCAAGCAATGTGAACGCAAACCATACTGTGCTGTTTAGCCCTACAGCTTCAGATAGTACTACAGTTCATACTGGTGATGGATTCACCTGCAGTACCACTCACTAAGCATACATGAATTGCTTTAGCCTACAATGCGACACCACATTCATCAACGGAGAACTACGTCACATCATATGCCGTACTACTATGTCTGCCTAACAGTACATTACACATCAGTTGCTGTCCTCACAGCTAGTTTAGGCACTACCATGTCAGATACAACATCACACTAAGCTATCACACATTTACACACCTTGCACACATTCAGCGTTACACTCACTCAACCTCACATAGCAGCTATTGCATTAAGTACATGTATGAGTGCATAGTGTCATAGGTAGGTAATATGCTATTGGCCCTAGGGCCTATGGCAGCCTAGACATATGCTACCCTGGCCTTTGACACACATATACTTTGATTTCACTTGCCCCTGCCAACCTGAACCACAGAGGTGTTTCTTGGGGTGTATTAACAATCTCCCACACAATCATCAGGGGTATTTATAACAACTGCTAAGGAGGAGCCTTGTTTGCTATTGCTATGTGGTCTATTTTGGTGTATGGCATATGTCTGAGATGGGAACCTATCCCTCCAGCATATGCTGTTTAGTGATCTGACAAGGTTTAGGACCCTAGAGCATGTAACCCCGAGGGGGTTGTGATATGTTGCCATGGTGGTTGTCACCCAGCTATGGGTGTGACATACCTCTGTATGTCTGGCAGAGGTCACCTCTGTGTGGCCAGTATGCAATACAGTGTAGTTGTGGTTTTGTGAGTCAGTCTGCATAGGGCATCTGTTTGCAGACAGTATTACCCTTTGGGAGGTCTGTCTGTGGCCTGTTCACCTGGTGTAGTTGTCATGTTAAGTACATACCACACAGGGCATTGTGATGAGTAGAGGGGATCCCTACCCTATACTTCTATAGATGACACACCTGTTGTCATGACACATACCACACAGACAGATTACAGGTGTAGTGTGGCACTGTCTTCATCACAGTGGAGGCTAGTGTCCACCTGTGTCCCATGTTCCCTTATCACACCTTCACTGTTAGGTAGATCTCTGCCTATGTGTTAGTTAATGGGTACATTGTTTTGGGAAGGTGGAATGGCACTGCAGTATCAACACTTGTCTACAGTCGATGCCTTGTTCACCACACACCTGTTGCAGTACATATGACTCTGTGTCTCTGTGCCTCTCTCTCTCTCACTCTATATGTATATATATATCTGTATATCTATATCTATATATATCTATATATATATATATATATATATATATATATATATATATATATATATATATATATATTATGTATATGCCTATCTATACACATACATGTACACATCCATTGCTGTACACATGGATGTACATATAGGCACATGTACAGTCCACCTTTCATGGTGGGGATCTCACTTATGCGACAGTTGTGGGATGTACAGGTATGTGATTACATTGCACAGTGTTGTGCAGAATGCATGTGGGTGTCCTCAGCCCTTGTAGCATTAGCAGGCCTCACTGTCTGTAACACATCAGATCTGACAAATCTGTCCCACAGCATTTAACCACCACATGTTTCTGTCTCTCTCTCTCTCTCTCACTCTCAGTCTCACAACACCTGCAATGATATAATTGCATGTGTGGACTGCAGGTACAGCCTGCTTTTCTAGGTATCTGCACTTGTGCATGTGACAGCCTCTGCACCAATTGCTGCCCATCATGCAGTAATTGCATGCAGCCTGCTGTTTGGTAATTGCAGCCCACTGCTATAAAATGTTAGGTTAGGTAGGCGTAGCCCTTTCAAATTTCAAAGGTGGGGCCTATTCTTGTTTGCTCTGGACACCGTTGTGTCAGTCTGAAGGTTGGTATTTGTCTCTTATCTGATGCTAGGGTTGTAGCCAGTTATGTGCATGTTGTACTCATACCTGCATGTTGCTGCTTCCAGTACACACATCTCAGTATAGACATGTACGCACCCCTCCAAATGCTAACACAGGATACATGGGAGTATGTACATTTTTCTCACTTACACAATTAACTGCCATACAAATGTGGTTATTGCACTGTATTCCTGTGGCCAGTGTTTATCCTGGTCTCATACTGTGTGGTGTTTGTAAGGTGCTACTGTAACATTATTCCCTGCTAAGATGGCTGGTTCCCCTTTCACAGTCATGTCATGCAATTCCACAACCACTGCTGGTAAAGACACAGAAAAGGGGTTGTGTTATACCATTCCTAATTTCCATTTACATTCCCTCATTGTAATGCATGATATATTTATTTCAGAACCAAGTTATTTGTATATCTGCTGTGGCTTAGTGGTAATTCATGCAGTCTATTGTGTCAATGGTCTGGGTTTTGAGACTGGCAGAGGTTTTTTATTTTGCTGCTCAGCAGAACAAGGGCCCTGCCATAGAGTGACTAAGGTACTTTTAAGCAGTATTAAGTGGGTTTGCGCGGGCTTGCATGACGCTTAGCTAAGCGCACACATGCGCACACTCGCTTAATCCCGCTTACTACTGCTTAAAAGTACTTACTCCCGCTAACCCCCACGCTAATTTCTTTTAAAGAAAAGAAAATGGGGAGATAGGAAAGTGGTGAAAAGGGGGGCACAAAGAGGGAAAGACAGTAGGAAAAAAATCTCGGGATGTGCAGGAAGGGTGTAGGGAAGGCCCATAGCTGCCCATTTCTTTAACAGCAACAGCTGTGCATATGTTGAAAATTTGGAGTGAAATTTGAAACCTTCCACCCCTGAGAGAGGGGTGAGGACAACATAGTTTGTTGCACTGCCAATTAGAATTATCAGTGTACATGTCCAATGGGCATGTGTGCGAAATGGAAGCTATGTATGGGGCATAATTTTTTTCGGGTACAGATTGCCCTTTTTTTTTTCAGGGGAGAGTGGTAAGTGAGGTAGAGGAAGTAGGTATATTTGGGGAGGTAGGTTGGGTAGGTAAATAGACAAGACAAACAAGATGCATACAGGGGCGGAATATGACACATGGGGTGGGTAAACACAATTGACGGGGACGGATGTTTGGAAATCGCAAGCCCATGAGCCCACAGATGGTAACAGTGGGACTGATATCCCCACCCATGGGCAGTCACCACTGGATCTTCACAGACCCAAGGGTCGCTGTGCTGGGGACTGCGTAGGAGGGGCAGGCTCACCCGTGAGTCGCGCCCCTCTCGCCTCAAGTTGGCATAGGGGATCAGCGACTAAACGCTAGATCTCCCTATGCACTACAACCCAGACCCTTTGGAGGGTGACAGGAGGCCCTTCTCTGCCCATGCTTGCAGGGTGGGCGAGCCCCATCCCCTGCAGCGCTTCCACCCAAAGGTGGCACAGGACCTACGGAGGAGGGTGGCCCGGGCTGGGCACCAGACCTGCTGGTGCCAGGTGCAACTGCCAGCAGAGGTGGGACAGGTGGGTCCGCTGGGACTGGCCTTCCCATACTTTCTGTGATTAGGTGTTTTTAATTACAACATAGACAACAGCATTCCAAGTTAGTTGTAACAGCATGCAGTAATATTCCCATTAACCCAACACACCAGGGTTACAACTGTTGAACAGCAAGCATAACACATGCATGTATTGAATGACAGTGGACATTCCAACAGCAGGCAGGGATGATTGGTGGCAACAGGCCACCAAGAGTGTGGTGTTTTAACAGGGGACATGCATCAAAGTAGGTGCAGATTTAAATAACAATAGGACATATGTCCCAACAAATGTTATGATATTACACATACCCACTGAGGTGTGGAATTGCATTGTTTATGCACATGGAGTAGGGTGTAAAAAGAAACCTCTATTAACATCTTATTAGTACTTTAGCTGTACACTACATTCCTATTGACTGCAGGTGTATATACCCTACATGTATTCTTACACTGAGCAACATGCATTTGATTGTGTTATGGGTTTTGCTACTTCATGATATACCTGGCCTATATCTGACATGGCAACTGTCCAGGATGTAGATGTTACTGCTACATACTTGTATTAAATTGACTTGTTTATGTATGTGCACATCTGGATGTGTTCACATGGCTTTTTCACTTGTTTTCTACACAAACCTACTTTTCAGGTAACACACTTAAGTTTCTGGGGAACACCTTGACAGGCTACTTGTGTGCCACATTTACCTATGCATGTCAGCCATTTCACAGCTGTTTAGGACTGTTGCATACTTCACAGCTATTGGCACTTCCTTCATAGGTTCATAGGTAGGTACTAGGCTATCGGCCCTAGGGCCCATACAAGACTAGCCAAAAAATGTACCCTGGCTTTCGCCACACAAGAAAATTATTTTCCTGTGCACCTGTCGAGCAGAGCCACAGAAGTGATCCCCGGGGTGAATTTCCCATTTCCCATCCAATCATCAAGATTTTTCTTGAAGAGTGCTAATGAGGAGCTCTGTTTGACATAGATAGGTAGTCTGTTCCAGAGTATGGGAAGTCTCTGGGACAGGAATCTATCCCTCCAGCATGTTCTGTTTATTGTGGTGACAAGGTTTAGGTCCCTAGAGTGTGTAGCTCAGAGGGATTGGGATTTCTTTAAGTGGCACATGTCCAACAGCTCTGGGTTTGACATAGCTTTGTATGTTAGGCAGAGATCGCCCCTAAGTAGGCGATGTGCGATGGAGTAAAGCTGTAGTTTTTTGAGACAGTCTGCATAGGGCATCTGTTTGAGGCCAGTAATCCTCTTTGTGAGGTATTTCTGTGGTCTTTCCAGTTGTTGTAGATGTCTTGTGAGGTACATACCAAAAGGGGCATTGTACTCTATAATGGGTCTAATGAGTGATGAGTAGAGGGGAACAATGACCTCTTTTTTTCTGGATGAGAATCCTTTTGTGATGAGATGAGCCACGTAGAAGGATTTACTGACCACTGTGGTGATGTGATTATCAAAGGAGAGACTACTGTCCACCTGTGTCCCAAGGTCTCTTGTCACATTTTCGGCATTAAGTAGACTACCAGCTATGTGGTAGTTCATGGGTATAGAGTTTTACCAAAGGGGATGACAATACACTTTTTGGCATTGAGCTTCAGGCCATGGCTTTGACACCAGGTATCTGTCTCAGTGAGGCCCTTTTGTAGTTTGTCCACATTGTTAGGAGTTTCGATTATGGCTCTTAGCTTGCAGTCATCTGCAAACTTTGTTAGCCAAAGACCTTCTGTGCTGACCTGCACGTCAGAGAAGTAGATACCAAACAGGAGAGGACCCAGGACTGAACCCTGTGGTACTCCACTTGTCACTGGTCTGGTGCTGGATTACCACTTTATATGGGACTGCATTACTGGGGGTTTTCAGCACTTACTACAACAGAGTAACATTTCTTCACTGCAAGGGTTCAACAACATTTCTGAGTAACTGGCACATACACACTGCAAGTATTATACCTTTCTTATTTACATTAAAACTCTTTTCTACAGGCTCTCTCCCATATTTGACATTACACTGCATACAGTGGACATATTCAGGAAATGTTATACCTTTATTGATAGGTTACAAGACTGTTTTACAGGCTCACTCATGTTTTATCTATGACAATGCATGCAGAGATAGTATTCCAGACATGTTTTTGCTTTATTCATGGGTTACTACACTCTATTCCTGCCTATCTGACTTATATGTAACAGTACATGCAGATGATTTATTCAGGGAATGAATGTTTTATACTTCACAGCTACTGCCACTTCCTTCATCCACTTCCTATGGGACTGCACAACTGTGGGTTGACAGCACCTAATACAACAGTACTATTTATTATTGCAAGGATACAACATTTCAAAGTAAGTGACAGACACACTCCAAATTTTATACCTTTATTAATTACATTGAAAACTCTTTTCTACAGGCTCTCTCCTTTACTTGTTATTACAGTGCATACGGAAGACATATTCAGGACATGTTATACCTTTCTTGATGGGTACAACACTCTTTTTCAGGCCTGCTCACTTATATGTTATGGCAATACATGCAAGGATAGTATTCCAGAATTATTTTAGCTTGATTGGTGGGTTAGTATACTCAATTTCTGGCTCACTGACATTTGTTATATAACAGTACATGCAGAGGATTTAATTAGGACATCTTATTGCTGTATTATTGGGCTTTAACACTTTTCTCATGCTCACTCACATATATCATGTAACAATACATGCAGGAGATTCCAAGATGGCTGCCAACTAGACTAGTCCCTATTCTTTGAGCTCCTCACAGATTTGTAACATCTCTAATTTTTTACAACTTTGTAATAATATTTTTCCTCAGTTTTTTCATAAAAAGATTCTACAAATCTTTTACATACATCTGGAATATTTTTATCTTCGGAAATCTTACCTTGGGATATATTTTACCTCAGAACAGTTTGTGGTGTTATCTGATTTGGTCACCTGCTGCTTCAGAATCTTCCTGGAACCTGTCACTCTGTCATCAGCATCTTATCTCTGGGCATGCCTACTAAATCTGACTCCATGGAGACCCAGCCTACGAAGGCCAAATTTTCTTCAGTGCTCTCACCTGAAAAAGACACCAGTTCAAAAAGATTGAGAACATCTAAATATTCTCCTGAAACTTCCAAAGTAAGTAACAAAGACTTGAATGACTCAAATTTTTATTTAGATGAACTAAAGCTAGCATTAAAACCTATACAAAATGCTATTCAAAATTTCTCAGAGCAATTTGCTGACTTTAGTAATACTTTAAAGCAAATAAATGACAGAATAGATATTATTGAAAATAGAAACTCAGCTTTAGAGATAAAAATTGACTCATTGGAAAGTGATCTAAAGTCTAAAGATAAAGCTATTTCTGAAATGCAAACTAAACTGATAGACTTAGAAGCCAGGAGTCGCAGAAACAACATTATTATTCGTGGCTTGCCAGAATCTTATGATAATAAAAATCTGCTGTCTGTGACTAAGAATATCTTTGAAGCATTGTTAAACTGTGAAGCATCCTCAATAAATATAATTGTAGAGAGAGCACACAGAGCATTACGTGCAAGTCAAGATACTTCTTCACCAAGGATTATTTATACCAAGTTATTAAACTTCCAAGACACTTTTCAAATTTTGCAAGCAGCTAAAAGTAAAAAACAGTTTTTATGGAAATCTCACAAATTGTCATTCTCACAGGATTTTCCTTCTCAAATAAAACTAAATAGACAAAAACTTTCTCCCTATTGTGCAGACTTGATAAAAAGAGGGATAAGATTTCGTATGTCTTATCCAAATACCTTGTCCTTTACATTTAATGAAAAAAGGTTTATGTGTTCTGATCCTAAGGGAGCAAAGGACGTTTTTTTTTTAAAGCATTTAACAAGCTTCCGGAATCAGTCTCCTAATATTTCACTTATCTGTTGGCTACAAATGTGATGTTTTTTTTCTGTAAATGATATGTTCCTGTAGACAATATGTGTAATCTATTTTTCAATTTATTCTTGCCAAGGGTGTACACAGTATTTATATATACACATTATATTCTTTTCTTTTCTTTTGAAAACAGGGGAAAAAAAAAAAAAAAAGAGATTCTGATTTTATTGTGAACAAATATATTCCTTCAGAAATATAGAGTCAGTTTTTGTATTTAAATAAGTCTTGTGGTTCCTTTTATGCTTTGCGAGGTAGCATACATGTTTTTTTTTAGTTTTAATAAGTACAATGCCTTATCTCAGTTATAAGCATTTTGGAGGGAGATTTTGTGACTCTCGAGGTTGTGCAGAGCGAAAATCTTCTGTTTTCCTCATCAGCTGTTGTTTCACTATGCCACGCACCTTCTATGAAGCTACGGAGTTCAGCGGTGACGTCATCACTCGCAGAGGACACTCGCTACTTTCGTTTCAAAGCAGGCTATTGAATGAAACGTTTGCTTGCTCATATGCATTAAACTAAGTGTTTTTTCTGTTTTTTTTGTTCTATTTGGCATCTGGGCTTACACAACAGATCTATTCTTCAGTTAAGAAGGCACGCTTCGCTCTAGTCAACCGCTGTTAACAGGATACTTTCTCTTTTTAGCGTGGTTTTGTTTTTATGGAAGAAATGATGGAAACTGCCTGCATAGGTCTAGAAATAGCTCTGTTTCATCTATTTTCAAGGTACAATTTTTATTTAATGCATATAATAGTTTATTTTCAAGTCAATATGAACTGTTTTTTTATATCTGGTAAAATAATTTGTTTTTTCAAGTAAAGTGTGCATAGTATGAAGTAACATAAGGGTATTTTAGGTAAATTGATTTTCACATTTGAAAACTTAGATAAAACGCTTAACAAATATATTTTGGGTTATGTGTTGTAATAGAAACATGATATAGATGCATATATATGTACAGTATAATAATTTTGTCTTCCTATTCAGACTTAAATGTTTTATTTAAATAATTTTATGTGTGCATACAGGAGAATTGTAGAGTACATTTCTTGCTAGTTTAAAAATTAACTTGTTATACCTATGTTAGTATGTAAAATATATTGTATATAGACACATTCCCCCAAATGATTAACTTGTTACATTCCAGCACAAACAAAAAGTCATGGAAATGTATGTTGAATCTGTTCTGAAAACTTAACCACTGTAGAAGATGCATGCATGGGTGGTATTTGTAGAATGTTTTCAGTGACAAACCATACATGTTTGATTAAAAGGCAGGTAAAATGCAATTGGCAAAGTACATGTAACATGCAACAAGATAAGTAGAAACTACTGTGTAAGACTCTAGTAATTTTTCTTTACATTTTTTGGTTTCACCAGTAGATGTTTACTAGTAAAGTGTGTTTGCTTATGATGTTAAAATATGGATACAAACACATTCATAATGTGGTTAGTAGCCCAGCAGCTCTAAACTTTTAATTTGCTGGTTATGGAGGGAGATTTCTTGCTTTTTACCTGTTTAATTTTTGGTAACTGCTCTTTTAAATTTAAGAAATATCTCTCAACTATACAACTCATAGTGTTACAGTTTTTTTTTTTTTTATCTTTTTTGTCTGACTCATTTATTTATTTTGGGATTGATAGCTGAAATGTGTTTTTTAAGGTACAGGCACATCTGTTTCTAGAACCATTTCATATGTTTATGCTGTGAGTTAGATTTTACTGTCATAGTTATTCACAATATCACTATAGTGAAGCATGATGTATCTTACTGTATGATTATCTGCTTAAATTTATTCATCTCGTTTTGTTATATAATATAGTTATTTCTTATATAACCAAAACATTATTTATGCTTGATACAATCAATACTAGTTTTTCCAGAAGGTATTATATGTATGGGGTAATGTCAAATATATCTTCCTTATACTTTTCATACACGGTAATTTATATAAATTTGTTTCATTTTAATATTTAGATTGTGATGTTGAGGAAATTCTTTAAATTACTGTTTATTTCACTTAAAATTGGAGCTCGTATACTAAATACGTGAGTAGGGATTGAGTATGTTGGACATCTTGAATTTAGTTAGTTATGTAAATATGTTTGATATTATAATAATGTTTTCTTGTTTAGTTAGGCTTTTATATAAAGTTTACTATGCTAATTTGATGCAATTGATATTGATAGTGTTAACCAAAATCACTTACTTGATTCACTTATATTTTTCTTCTCTAGCAGGGGGTGGGTGGTTAGGCACCGGGGTACTTGGGAAGGAATATTATAAGATCTCTAAATTAATCTTTTTGGGAGACATCAAGATACATTATAATAAGTATAAGGAACTGAGGTTTATAGTTATCAATACATTTTGTCAAACCTTAGATATATGTTATATATTTATTTTTATTTAATTATATGACCTTAAACATTGACTCATGGAATATGAGAGGACTACAAAATAAAAATAAGAGATCCCTACTATTTCATCTTCTATTTAAATCACAGGCTAATATTTGCTTCTTACAAGAGACACACCTAAATAGAGAAGACTTTGACAAAGAAAAAAACAAGAAATGGATCAAGATGATAGTAACAGCTGGTAATAGTACAAAATCAAGTGGGGTGGCCATTATAATTAAAAACAATTTTCAGGGAACTATTTCTGATGTGAAATATGACATGAATGGCAGATGGTGTTACATTATCTCCTGTTTCCATAACATTGATAAACCAATTATATTTTTTAATCTTTACGGCCCTTGTGAACAACAACATATTTTCTTTATACAAATGTATAATATTCTCTCCTCTTTTAAAGATCATTATTTTATTTTAGGGGGGGACTGGAATGCTATCATTAATCCTGACACTGACCATACTAGTAGATCCCCCTCGTATAATTTTCAAGCATCCATTGCTCTGGAAGAAATAATAATGGACCTCAACCTCACAGACCCTATTTCTCTCATAACACAGTATGACAGAAAAGACTTTTTCACATACTACTCAAAATGTTATAAGTCTTGGTCAAGATTAGATTTTTTTCTTATTTCCAACTTCCTTACTCTTAGGAAAATTAGCTACTCTCACGAACCCAGATTTTTTCTGACCACTCTAGAATATCTCTTGGAATTAGTTTGGCTTCAAATACACTAGATACATCTCTATACAATAGTTGGACACTGAATAATAATTTACTTTCAAATGAAAATACACATAAATTAATAACTGAAACATTGAAAGAAACATATTTTAATTTAGTCAAATCAGATATTCCTTTAGATATACAATGGGCTGCATGTAAGGCAACCCTTAGAGGTATATTAATTAACAAAGCATCATATCTTAAAAAACAATATAGAAATAAAGAATTACAATTAAAAACAAAAATTCAGATTTTGGAAAATCAGTACAGAATGTGTCCTAATTCCTCTGCATATGATCTATTATTAAGTTCCCAAAAAGAATTACTGCTTTTGCATCAACATAATCTTACCATATCAGAGCAAAGGCTCTTAGCTACATACTCTGAATGGGTACAGGTTCCTTCTAAAGTGCTAGCCAGAATAATTAAAGGTAACCAATCCCTTCCTAGAATTTCATCAATAAAACATAACAACAAGTTTTATAATACTGATTTGGAAATTATGCAGCTCTTTACATCATTGTTCTCAGAGATATATTCAAAGGAAAACAAATCTATGAGTAAACAACATATAGTGAACTTTGCGTCCTCTATTAAATTTCCTAGGTTAAATGATCGACAAAAGAATACACTCTCTGCCCCGTTGACTATTAAAGAAATATCGGAAGCCATTAGAAGACTTAAGACTAGTAAATCTCCGGGACCAGATGGCTTCACACCTGAATTTTTTAAAACTTACTCATCTGAGCTTTCACCCCTTCTTTTTGAAATCTTTAATTACATAATGATTTATGGTATATCCGACCTGTATTGGAACACCTCAAAAACCATTCTAATTTTGAAAAGGGACAAAGAAAAAACTGATCCTAATAATTATAGACCTATTTCTCTGATTAACATTGATATCAAAATCTTAGCTTCTTTACTGGCTTTTAGATTAAAAAATGTCTTACCATTCTTGATCTCTTCGGAGCAGGCGGGCTTTATGTCACATAGACATTCATGGGATAATACCTTGACAATCAATTCTCTTATACACTTTACTAAAAAAGACTCAAACCCAATGTATGCTCTGATCCTTGACGCCGCTAAGGCCTTTGATAGGGTCAATTGGGATTTTCTTTTTCACATTATGTCTTGCTTTAATATACCATCTTCTTATATAGACTCTATTAAAATTTTATATAAAAATTCCTATACCTTTCTTTATATTAATAAGAAAGTATCCAAAAGTATAAAGATCATTAATGGCACAAAGCAAGGATGCCCGTTATCTCCTTTTTTATTCAATCTATATGTAGAGCCTCTATTATATATAACACAAAATACCTTCCATAAGATTCCTAGAATTCTTAACACTAAAGTTTGTTTGTCGGCTTTTGCAGATGATCTTGTAATATACTTTCAAACACCTTGCTCAGACCTATCAAAATTACTTGGTTCTATTGAAAGATTCTCTGAGGCCTCAGGATATCAGATTAACACTCAAAAAACACATATTCTCCCCATAAACCCACTTGCTCACAAATCATATTTGTTTCCAGATTCCACTTTCCAAATAGTTCAGAATTTTAAATATTTGGGGATTCTTATAAATCATAATGGTCTCTCCACATTTCAAAATAATCTAGCTAAAGTATGGTCGTCTATTATACTTGATTTAAATAGATGGAAACTACTTAATTTATCACTTCTATCAAAAGCAGCAATACTAAAAATGAATATTCTCCCCAGACTGCTATTTCAATTTAATGCTGTGGATCAGTTGATTCCAAAATCTTTTTTTTCAAAAATTAATAAAGTCCTGGCTAGTTTTTTATGGTTTCCCAAATCAGTGAGAATTTCTTACATTAAGTTAATTTCTCCTAAAAATAAGGGTGGACTTGGTCTTCCGAATTTTCATCTTTATTACTTGATTATCTCGGCCAATAAACTATTATCTATTTTGAATATAAATACTGAGAAGTATAATCAATACCCTATTTGGACAAAATTATGGTATCAACACATTTTAACTAAAAATATTAATCCATTAGCTCTTCCTTTTCTTTCTTTAGATATCATGAATAAGTTAAAAATTCCTAACTCTTTAAAACAAAAAATTTTTGCTTTTCAAGAACTGTTAAAACTTGTCAATTTAGAAAACACATTTCAATTAATGCAACCTCTTCATCTAAATCCTAATATTAACTTAGATAATATTTCTTTTAATCTTTCAAACTTTCCCCTGATCAAAGATCTCACTGTTTGGGATCTGTTACAATACAAAAATGAAACTCTCACTAATATACGCAAAATTCTTAAGGTTAATGTTAATTATTTAATCATCCTATGTCAAATGAGAGATATTGTCAATGCTAAGTTTCTATACATCAAAGTAGACAACACAGATATCACTAATTATAAAGTGGTTATACAAGTCCTTACGCTTCCAGAGAAAATGTTATCTAAATCTTATAATCTTATAAATCAGATAATTCATAATACAATTTGTCTCTTTTCCAATTATTGGAACAAACACAATTCTCATATATCTATAAATCAGAAACTCTCAGCTATTAAAAATACACTAGAATACTCGCCTTTCAAAAAACTCTTTTACACCCAACTAATGATTAATAATAATGCATATATCACTCCTTCTAAACTTAACAAATTTGACACTAATAAATCGGCCTCATGTTCTTGTTGTTCTCACCCTAATGCAGATCTTCTACATATTTTTTGGTCTTGCTATCACTCACATAAACTTTGGACTTCCCTAAAAGTCCGTCTACAGAAATTGGGTTATCATAAATCCACCCTATCCTGGGAGACTGCATTACTACACATACCAAATATCTATCTCTCCAAATTGGATTCACAAGTACTAATATACATATGTTCACTTATAAAACTCTATATCACCCAAAATTGGCTAGATCGTACTAAACTGAATTGGAATAATTTTAAAGTTCTAGCCTGTACTTATATCAGTGCGCAGAAAATGATAGTGAAAAGTCTTAAGAAGTCGGCACAAATCAACAAAACTATAGAAAAGGTGCTACATATTATTAATAGTGCATAGTTGGCTACTCTCCTTTTGGGATTCTTAGACCTCAGTCTCCTCTATATCTACATACTTGCTTTATTTTAGATCTATACCTACTTTGAATTATTCTTTGGCTAACATTAGTATATGTTGTAGATAGTTATTGTATGTTCTCAGACTGCATTGAGATATAAACATTTATCATACAAAATTGTGTTATCATAATTATCTCCTAACTTTTCATTTTTTTTCTCAATATGTATTTTAATTTTGTTGTTGTTGTATTTTTATTTCAATGTTTTAAAATTCAATAAAAAGTTTTTTGAAAAAAAAAAACAATACATGCAGAATATTTACTAACCTGCCTGGTGGCGCAGCCTTAGCAGCCTATCTGCATAGGCTTGCTGATTGATAGCGAGTGCACCTGCTGCTGTGGAGTAAATAAAGGGATATTGAGACATACCTATCCATTATTTAGACTATATTAGCTTATCTTACATACTGATTTCCATGGCTACCTACTTAGTAGTGGGGCATGGAAATCAGTATGTAAGATAAGTAAATAAAGGGATATTGAGACATACCTATCCATTATTTAGACTATATTAGCTTATCTTACATACTGATTTCCATGGCTACCTACTTAGTAGTGGGGCATCCCGCATTTGACAGGCCTTCTGGATCCACTGGTTCAGAAGGTCATGCTTCTGGCTCTTCAGGTCTGCATGGTGGTGACGGACCTGCTCACCAGTCCGAGGGATGCCTGTGGCACTGGTGAGTTCATGAGCCAACCATTTCCAAGCTTCCGCCTTATACTCTGTTCCTTGGAACTGGCCCTGCAGGAGTTGAGTCTCATGCCGATGGACTAGGAGCCAAACCATATATCTTGACTCCTCGATAACCCAGCGTTGCGCTCAAAACTGTGTACCCTCTGCAGATGGGAGCTACAATCAGTTATGGCGAGTATTCCCGCCTATGTGGCTTAAATATGCCGCATTTCCCACACTTTTCTGTTATTAGCTGTTTTTGAATATTCTCGGCTGACTGCAGACATGCTTAGCAATGGTTAAGCAAACATTTATTACTATATATAAGTTAACAGTGGATGTTTTTCCTAAGCTGTTGTGGCTTAGTGGCTCAGTACTTTGATTATGGTGCACAGTGTCCTGGGTTCAAACCTTATCATTGTATTTTATTTTACTGCTGTCCAGATAAGTTAGGGGGCGTGCCTGTGTGTAAGCAACTTTATTCTACGTTGCTCCACGATTGCGCTGGGTAAAGCACTATTTAGCTTTGGGCAACTATTTTGCGCTGGGTAAAGCACGATTTAGCTATGGGCAACTACATTGTGCTGGGTAAAGCGCAAGTTAGCTAGGGGCAACTACATTGCGCTGGGTGAAGCGCTGCTTAACTGCGGGCAATTTTATATTAGGATCCTTTAAAATATTTATTTTATTTTCTGATACATTGGCCATTTCACTGCTTTTTAGTTATGTTTAAACATATATATGTTGGGTATTATTCCATATACTGATTTAAAAAATAAATATGAAAGGGAGTGGCCTCTTCCTTGTGCGAACGCTCTACCATTACGCTATTGCTATTTTGTGTGATTTGCATAAACATTCTTTCTTATGCTCTTCCATGTGGGAATTGCTGACTGCAGCTAAGCAATGGGCACACACACGCACACACGTGCAAATACAGGCAGCTATTTTGGGTATTTAAAAATTTTTTTATGGTTATGCGTTTTAGATGTGTGATGGGGGTTTGTATTATCAGGCAGTGAGGTGTTGGGTGCAGGGACATTTGAGCGGACTCGCTCTTGTTTATTTATTTTATTTTTAAACACTTGCAGGGGCGTGGACATTTGGACTGCTCGGCAGTCGGACACACCCCCTGATTTCTTACACAGTCCGTGTAGGACTTACAGTTGGGTCAGCGTGCCCTCATGCATATTCATGGTACGCTGATGTCATACCGTTCAACTGCAGCCTCCGAGTATGACTTATTAAGTCTTACATGGAGGATTCGTGAATCTGGGGGTTAGTGTAATCTTTCTGAGTGACTAGAAAGCACAAAAAAATGTGGTAGGAATTTTATTGAATACATATTGTGTACACTTGGTGTAGGCTTTATTGAATCTGGTCTATTGTTATAAATGTATTTACATTGCTTGCAATGACCATATTGAAACATCCCTGTAGGTCTATTGTAGTTCAATGAAACATTGTGTTTTAATTTAGTTTCTTTATCGAGGCCATATTTATAGAATACATATTGGGTTGCTCCTTATATATGATGTCTTATAATATGTTTAGTTCCTTGTTGACAGCTGAAAATTTTAATCCCATTATTGTTTTTTGTTTGTTTTGCTTTTTTTAATCATTATAACCCATGATGTGTTTTTCAGACTTAGGGTAAATAATTTGGTGTTTTTCAGTGTTTTCAGAAATAACTGTATCAAATAACAGGATCACACCTTTCTACAAACATTGTTCATAGGTTCATATGTCCATATGTCCATAGGTATATACTAGTCCACTAGGCCCTTTGTAAGCCAAGCCATTCAACCCAAATGTGACATAAAATTTGATTTATATGGGCGGTGATTTACTGACTGATTGTCTCTGTCCATCACAGACATAGCAGCCAAACCAGGGGTGAATTTCCAGTTACCCATCCATTGGTCCACACTGAGCTTAAACAGGAATAGGGAGGACCTCTGCTCCACATGGATGGGGAGCCTGTTCCAGAGAATGGGAATTCTCTGAGAAGCATATCTATCTCTCCAAAATGTCCTATTTATGTCACAAGCAAAATTTGGCCTTTTAATCATGTACTTCTGACGGAGATGTGCAAAAGGGTCATCAGAACAGGGTCCAGAGATGCCTTGTTTGCAACGCAAAGATCATCTCTCAGAAGTCTGTATAATACCAAGTAAAGAGACAGAGCTTTAAGTCAACCAACATAGGTCATTGTGTTTTTACTGCCTGTATTCTTTTTGTAAGGAACCTTTGTGGATGTTATAAATTCTGCACATGCCTGCTCAGATATATACTAAAGGAGAAACTAAAAAAGAATGCTCAATGCATGCACTAGTTTAAAGTTGAACAATGATTTCTACAGCAATATTGCAAGTAAAAATAAAAAGCTTTCATGAGAACAAGTTAAACCGCTTTCATCCCTGTCTGAGGGAATTCAACAGAACAGCACAGCGCCCAAGCCAGTTCTTTATAAACCATTCAGAATTGAGCCACAACCAATCAAAATTCAAGTCAAAGTGTCTTTAAAGCACCAGTCATGTTATTTAATTGAATTTAAGACTCTTGTTTGCCAAAATACAAGCATATAAAAGTATGTAAAAATGATCAGCACACTTTAACAGTAGACAATGTTTAACAAAAAACAAACAAACAAACAAAAAAAAAAAACAAATGAAACATTCAAGAACATTAAAAAGACATTTAGAAAACATTTGAAAGTTTTTAAAAATGTGTACTAATTCTTCAGGTTAAAGCTTCCCTGGCCTGATTTTAAGAATGGGATGATTAGAAATGACCTAATTTTAGCCCAGGACAGCAGTTACTTTTAACTGAACCTGCCATAATATCTCCCTATACTCGTTTGGTTTCCCAATCCCCACCTCGTAAGTTGGCCTTGACTTGCGGATTCCGGCTCCAGATAAGCAACTAACAGTTCTCTTCTTCTTGTTCAGCCTGGTTAGAGGTGCATCGGTATATCTTAAAATGGAGTCCCCTATGACGAGAGTTCTGGGAAGTGTTTGTTGGCTTGCCTTAAGGCTTAGTGTTTAGAGTTGTACTTAGAGTGACAGTATGTGTGGTGTTAGGTGTTATTTTTTGCTGAGTGCCTTTGAGCTTGTTGATGGATAGCTTTGACAACAGGTGGTCTAAGTAGTCTTTGTTGTTTAGGAAGATTGCTTTTAAGTGCTTCATCCTACATTAGTCTATGTGCATGTTGTATGCTATGTGAGTTTGTTGTTGCATGTGTGATTTCAGCAACCTGATGCGCACTTGTATGTGAGAGCTTAGTCTCCAGTGTCATTATGTAAGTACACTTCTCACATGCTAGGTTTGCTTCTTTAAGGATTAAGTGGTTGTCCGTAAACATGAAACAATTGCTACATTGAATCAAGATGACCATGTCTACCAAGTGGACTGCAGAGAAGTTAGGATATTGCATATCCAAACTGTCCAGTCCTTTGATTTGTGAGCTACAAGGGGGTGGTATATTGGGGTTAGAAGGCTATTAAGGGTGCTGTGTTGTTGCAGACTAACAAGGTTGCTTCATTAGAGAAGATTATGTTAATACATACTAAATTATACTAACTTTAATGCCTACACAATATTGAATTCTGCTAAATCTGTAGTTATTGACATTTGACTGCCAACTAGCTGCACTAAGCTTGTTGGCACACACGGTATTTGTGCTATGTTGCTACTTTACAGGGTACAGTTTTATCGATTGTTCTTCCAAGATGTTTGTTGCTGTACAGGGCACTGCTAAGTCATACAAATATGCAAAATTTATAGCGACACAGAAAAAAGAAAACTAATTAATGAGCCCTCTGGCCAATGAAATGGCTACACTATGAGTCATTTCTGTGTTTTAAAACTCAGACCAGGCAAATGCATCCTGTACACAAAATGAATAAACTCAGTCCTCTTAATGTAAAAACACAGTAGAAGAAACCCACAAGTGCAATGCTACCACAAACCACTTAAACAACTAGTTGGAAATCGCTTGTTGAAGGCAATTTCAAGACAGTCTTACAACATTAACAGTGGGGGAAAAAGCATTTTTTTTACAAAAAAAACAGTGAAATGCACATATAAAAGCAGGAAACAGTATCAATCACTCAGAATAACTTAATTGCAATTTAGCAATCAAATGTACTTAATTTTGTGTGTATGCCACTGATACAAGTAAAACATTACTGGGATACAGGCTAGGACTCCAAACTATGCTAAGTTTAAGGAAACTGAACAGGTGGCAACATGTATTAAAGGAAGTTAACTCAAGAGCAATACTGGTTTACAGGGTGGGTACTTAGAATCATGGGTCTATGGAAAACAATGGGTAGGAAAAAAACATAAATCAGATTATCAGAAGGGATGGGGGCCAGAGACACAGCCTAATAAAAAAACAACAGCAAAAATGTGCAAAGGCTGGGAAGAAAAAGCATACTGGCTAGAGAGGCATCCAACTAAATAAAGGCAATACTGAAAGTAAAACTTAACGTAATGTGTTAGTGGGGATAGTGCAGATACAAAATGCAACTTTAAGCAGGTAGAAGATGAATAGAACATAAAAGCAGTGAAGCACAAACCGGAGCAGAGACAATTCTCTCACCGTTGACCTTCTACTACAGTTTAAGGCACCAGACTATGCAGAAATTTACCAGTAACACTGTTTACATAAAAAGTATAATAACAAACGACTATGGCTCAAAATCTGGCAGGAATACACATTTCTGCCACAACTGTGAATTAAACTACAACACAATGTCCCAGCAGGGTTTAAAATATAGATGGATATCTTTTACAAGTAATTCTACTTGTGGAAATTGAAGTGCGGAATAATGTGGAAATTGTTAATAAACAGGACTAAGGTCCCAGAACAAACTAAAAAATGCAAACAGATGGAAAAGAGCAGACACATTCACACTAGTATTTCAAAATGGACTTCTCTTTCAAAAATATCTCATCATTGGATACAATTCCAGATATTCTAACAAAACATCCTTTATATACATTTTATTCATTTAACATGTATTTACTGGGAAAGCCCAACTGGGACAGAGCCCATTTTCAGTGGAGGCCCAGGGAGAAATGCTCCAGACACATATCTTTGGAATGTGAGAGGAAACTGGATCACCTGGAGGGAACCCACATCCAGACTCTGCACAGACGGCACGCCAGCTGAGAACAGAAGCACAGGCCCTCTTGCTGTGAGGGGACAATGCTAATGATTGCACCACTGCACCGTCTGTTTCTTTTCATTTTATATGGTGACTGTTATAGTATAAATAATCACTACTGAATGTGGGATTTCAAAAAATGTCTAATTCAAAACCATTAGATTCACTATTTTTAATAATGGTAATACCCAAAATACTAACCCAAAACTTGATACTAGTTTTTGAAAAAAAAGACATAGGCAAACCTAAAAAAAATCTACTCTCTTCAAAAACCTTAAAAAAGAAAAAAACTCTACCAGTGTGGAATCATCAGCAGAACATAAAATAAAAATGTCACACAGATAGCACAGGTATATATGTAAATATTGAGAAAAATGTCTGGAATGGACAGATTCCATTTTCTAAGAAATTAGACAGTATGATGACCCAGAAGGTAAAACAATAAAGCATAGAACCGAACCTGTCACAGGAAACAGAAGTTTAATCCACAAGCCACAAACAGTTCACATAAATGTCTCCAAATACACAGTACGTTTTCGTTTCTCCTACTTCATCAGATGTGGGCTGCTTCCAATGCTAACACCTTTTATAGAGCACATTGTTTCAATTAACAAACCAGCTTTGCTAAGCAATCAGCTTGTAATTGAGAAAAAGTGAAAACAGTGCTTGTGCTTTTAACCTGATGTTAACATTTTATGTTTTATATGATAAAAATTTAAAGGTGTGTATCAATACATTACTAAATCACATACTCTTATTATAAATAACCATTCACTTTTAAAACTGTGTTAAATTTTGGTAAAATGCATGAATGAATTAAAAAATACTAAATAAGTAAAAAATGAAATGATGAAAGTAATACTTCTGCAAAAACTAATCCATTTAGCACCATCTAGTGGCCATACAAAGATTTTGCAAGGAACAACAAAATAACAAACCATTCCCTTTTCCTTAAAACATAACTTACATAAAGTGAGTTCTAAAAATGCCTACTTTAATATATGCTTGGTCTATAAATACATACATATGTTAAAAATTAATTTATTACTGTTTGATTAAAAAACTTATTAAAAACATGTTATTAAAATTGCATTCAAATGAACATTGAATAAAAATTACTTAACAAAAAAGATGTTTAGTAAAAAGTATGTAGAGAGTTTATAAAGCATTTAGGACTCTTTATAAGTAAGGTTTGAGCAACTTTCTTGAAATTCCTATTAGACACATATTACAATTTGGCTGATCTTATTTTCAAAAGGGGGGCTATGGAAATATTTCCGTTAAGACCAGGGGCTTTGTTTGCCTCTAGTATTAGTTGCCAGTACAGCTCCCTATATTCTATTTCTTCCCACAGCCCTCTCCTTTTATCTATGTCTACTCTTTCAATGATGTAAAATGTAACTTGTGCCTCCGGGCATTCCTTGGTATGCTTATACAGTGCATTTGTTTCCTTTTTTACCTGTATGTCATATATATGCGCGTATATTCTCCTTTTTAGTTTCCTTTCAGTTTTTCCAACATAAAAACCTTGGCATGTCTTACACAATGCCAGGTATACCACGCCTTTAGAATCACAATTATTAAAGTCCTTACTTTCCAGCTTTATGTTTCTACTTTCTATAAAAACTTCTTCTTTGTTTATAACATAGGTACATTGCGAACAATGACCACATTTAAATGTTCCTTTCTTTATTCTCCTATTAGAATATCAGGTATCTGTATTACCTTCCAATAGTTTTTTGAGGTTATTGGAATTTTTGTATACTACTTTTAAATTACTTTTTGAAATGTTGTCCAAATCAGTGAAAGCTATGAATCTATTCCATTCATTTTCAACTATTTCTCTCACTATCCTTGAAGTGGAATTGTACTCTAATACCAATGCATTACTGAAATTCTCTTCCACATTTTTTGTATTTACTTCCTTCTCAGTAGCATCTATACCCAATATAGCTTTAAATTTACTCTTCCTACCTTCCATCACCTATATCTCCGTCTTTTCTATTAACTGGTCAGGATAACTTCTATTCTTAAACATTTTTCTAAGAACATTCATTTCTTCCATAAAATCATCATCATTTGAAGTCATCCTACATGACCTAATATACTGGCCTTTTACTATATTTCTTTTATAATGCATAGGATGAGCACTCTTATAGTGTAGGTAAGAGTTTGAATAGGTCTTTTTCCTATAAACCTTGGACTGAAATGTATTGTCTTTTTTATATATTTCTATGTCCAAGAATTCTAGGGTATCTTCACTCAAGGAATAAGTGAATTCTAAAAAATCTGTACTTGTATTTAAAAAATCTATAAATACTGGTACCTGTTCACTCGGTGCCAGCCAAAGAATACAAATGTCATCCAAAAATCTCTTAATCTATTAAGTAATCTATGCTTTTAAAAGAAAACAAATGATCGATGCATTATACACCATAGTGATCTCTAACTTTAGAGCCATCACTGAGGAAGTGTAACACAAGTAGCAACAACTGCAACTAAAGGAGTTAGCAGCTGCTAACTTGTGTTCTTGAGTACCAGGACCTCAGAAAATATGAATTTTGTTCATTATTTTTAAGATTTAAAGGAAAACAACAAAATTACAAGATTTCAAGTATTAGACCTTGAGAATTGCTTGCTTTATTTTAATATAAACAAGTAAACAGTAGAATATATACAATCATTTTTATATGCAAATCAGATGTTGATAATTTATAGTGTGAACATTTAAAAATGCCTACTTCTTGGTATATAAAAGGTTGCATCATAAAGCAGTGACAAACTCCTGTTCCAATACATTTCCCAAGATTCCCTTATTTAAACTGTTTAATACACATTTACTTTCAAGCTCAGTAGAATACAAAGTTCCAAACGTGCTTATGACCAATCCTTTTTCGAAGTGTTTTTGAACACATTTTTTGTTACCTGAGCTACTAAGCTCAAATAATTCCATATTTATTGCTGACTCCGTAGCATTTCCCTGACTAACTGATCTTATTAACATTACACTGAATGTCAAGTTGTGGGAACTAATCTCAGGTCAGTATGATAG